>NW_028159056.1:0-43295 GCF_964263955.1 Coregonus lavaretus | reverse complement strand
ATCCTCCACCGGGATGTCTGTAAAAGCAACAACAGACAGGAAAATAAGTATCTTTCCCCAGACATATTTATCCTTCCCGTAATTCTCCACAGACTCGCTAGATCAAGGCATTTCCTTTCAACATTACTTACATCTCACCCAACTTTCATTAAACTTTGATATTGCAAAGTCACTGTTGCTCGTTGCTGTAGTATGCATTCAGCTACACCCCCAAGGGCACTCTGTCTGTCTGGAGCTCTGTACGACCACGCGTCTGGAATTGTTCTGCAGTAAAAATTCATTTTCGAAGGAAATGAAGCGACGGTGGTATTTGAAGTTGACAAAGGATGCATACCATCAACGCAAGCCGCAAGGCTCTGAAATTCCTGCTTTTAATCTTTTTTATTTTATTCATAATAACTGGTGCATTTCTAATGCACTCAGACAAAGGGGTTACAACGAGAAAATAAATACCAGCAATGATCTTTGACTTTGTGCTGAGACGAGAGAGAGAAAGAGAGAGGGGAGAGAGAGTTTTTTCTCTATTTCCTCTGAGGAGTCTGCAGTCTGGCCTCTCTCAATCTCTAGGGGTGGAGGTGGTGGGGACTGGGGACGGAGGGAGTGGAAGGAGTGGAGGGAGTGGAGGGAGGGGAGGGAGTGGAGGGAGGGGAGGGAGGGGAGGGAGTGGAGGGAGAGGAGGGAGGGGAGGGAGTGGAGGGAGGGGAGGGAGGGGAGGGAGTGGAGGGAAAGGTCAGCAGGGTCCCTTTTGTTTCCTTCTCTTCTTCTCTTCCCACACGGCACGTTAGTGGCGATGAATCAGTCTCACACGGCCCTCCTCTGGCTCTCCTCTGGAACCTCTTTGAAGTTCATGGCAGGCGGTGGGCGAGCTCTTTTTCAGACGGATGTCCTTGATGACAAGAGGCACCCCCTGTGTTTATAACACAACTCTGACATGTCATAAAAGTCTGGCCCGGGCCGGGCAGCCAGTGTGGGTCGAATCAACAAGCTCAGGCTGCCCCCCTCTTCTCCATTCTCAAGATGCCAATGAGAAGTTTTGGTTCCACATCAACAGTTTTGGACAATGTTGTCTGATATCAGATGAGGGAGTGACTGGTGGAATATGTGAGATTGTCAGGCTGGGTTACTTTAGGAATGAGAAGCATAGCTACATACCACAGATAGACCTGCAAATTATTCACAAGAGGTCAACATTCAATGACCAAAGGTGATGTTGACTGTCTGCAAAGTCTCAATTTAAGACTTTGCATTTAGTCAATGCAAAGTGTTGTCTGTAGTACATATACCATATACACTGAGTGTACAAAACATTAAGAATACCTGCTCTTTCCGTTACACAGACTGACCAGGTGAATCCAGGTGAAAGCTATGATCCCTTATTGATGTCACTTGTTAAATCCACTTCAATCAGTGTAGATGAAGGGGAGGAGACAGGTTAAAGAAGGATTTTTAAGCCTTGAGACAATTGAGACATGGATTGTGGATGTGTGCCATTCAGAGGGTGAATGGGCAAGACAAAATATTTAAGAGCCTTTGAATGGGGTATGGTAGTGGGTGCCAGGCACACCGGTCTGTGTCAAGAACTACAATGCTGCTGGGTTTTTCATGCTCAACAGTTTCCCGTGTGTATCAAGAATGGTCCACCACCCAAAGGACATCCAGCTAACTTGACACAACTGTGGGAAGCATTGGAGTCAACATGGGCCAGCATCCCTGTGGAACGCTTTCGACACCTTGTAGAGTCCGTGCCCCGATGAATTGAGGCTGTTCTGAGGGCAAAAGGGGGTGCAACTCAATATTAGGATACTTATGTAAAAAAAAAAATGTTTTTGCTTTGTCATTATGGGGTATTGTGTGTAGATTGATGTAACGTAACAAAATGTGGAAAAAGTGAAGGGGTCTGAATAATTTCAAAATGCACTGTGTATATATATATATATATATTACAGTACCAGTCAAAAGTTTGGACACACCTACTCATTCAAGGGTCTTTATTTTTACTATTTTCTACATTGTAGAATAATAGTGAAGACATCAAAACTATGAAATAACACAATAGGAATCATGTAGTAACCAAAAAAGTGTTAAACAAATCAAAATATATTTTATATTTGAGATTCTTCAAATAGCCACCCTTTGCCTTGATGACAGCTTTGCACACTCTTGGCATTCTCTCAATCAGCTTCACCTGGAATGCTTTTCCAACAGTCTTGATGGTGTTCCCACATATGTTGAGCACTTGTTGGCTGCTTTTCCTTCACTCTGCCGTCCGACTCATCCCAAACCATCTCAATTGGGTTGAGGTCGGGGGATTGTGGAGGCCAGGTCATCTGATGCAGCACTCCATCACTCTCCTTCTTGGTAAAATAGCCCTTACACAGCCTGGAGGTGTGTTGGGTCATTGTCCTGTTGAACAACAACTGATAGTCCCACTAAGCCCAGACCAGATGGGATGCCGTATCGCTGCAGAATGCTGTGGTAAAATGCTGGTTAAGTGTGCCTTGAATTCTAAATAAATCACAGACAGTGTCACCAGCAAAGCACCCACACACCATAACACCTCCTCCTCCATGCTTTACGGTGGTAATTACATATACAGAGATCATCCGTTCACCCACACCGCGTCTCACAAAGACACGGCCGTTGGAACCAAAAATCTCAAATTTGGAATCCAGACCAAAGGACACATTTCCACCGGTCTTTTGTCAATTGCTCGTGTTTCTTGTCCCAAGCAGGTCTCTTCTTATTATTGATGTCCTTTAGTAGTGGTTTCTTTGCAGCAATTCAACCATGAAGGCCTGATTCACACAGTCCCCTCTGAACAGTTGATGTTGAGATGTGTCGGTGACTTGAACTCTGTGAAGCATTTATTTGGGCTGCAATTTCTGAGGGTGGTAACTCTAATGAACTTATCCTCTGCATCAGAGGTAACTCTGGGACTTCCATTCCTGTGGCGGTCCTCATGAGAGCCAGTTTCATCATAGCGTTTGATGGTTTTTGCGACTGCACTTGAAGAAACTTTCAAAGTTCTTGAAATGTTTCTTATTGACTGACCTTCATGTCTTAAAGTAATGATGGACTGTCGTTTCTCTTTGCTTATTTGAGCTGTTCTTGCCATAATATGGACTTGGTCTTTTACCAAATAGGGCTATCTTCTGTATACCCCCTTACCTTGTCACAACATAACTGATTGGCTCAAATGCATTAAGAAGGAAATAAATTCCACAAATTAACTTTTAAGAAGGCACACCTGTTAATTGAAATGCATTCCAGGTGACTACCTCATGAAGCTAGTTGAGAGAATGCCAAGATTGTGCAAAGCTGTCATCAACCCAAAGGGTGGCTATTTGAAGAATCTCAAATATAAAATATATTTTGATTTGTTTAACACTTTTTTGGTTACTACATGATTCCATATGTGTTATTTCATAGTTTTGATGTCTTCACTATTATTCTACAATGTAAAACATTTTTAAAATAAAGAAAAACCCTTGAATGAGTAGGTGTGTCCAAACTTTTGACTGGTAGTGTGTATATATATATATATATATATATATATATATATATATATATATATATATATATATACTGAGTGTACAAAACAGTAAAGACACCTTCTAATATTGTGTTGCACCCCCTTTTGTTTTCTTCTTAGTTGCATCTTTCACCTGGATTCACCTGGTCAGTCTATGTCATGGAAATGTTTGTGTTCTTTGCATATTGTGTAGAAGTGTCTTTGAAGAGCAAAACCTTGTGGACAATAGGCCTACAGTGAGTGCTTCAGTGCTTGCCTCTAAAGTTCAGTGAATTGCCTTTTTAAAGGAGTCTGTTGGGAAAGTAGTACAACAGAAAGCAAGAAAGCGCAGCATACTTTTCCAGTCACAAGGGAAACACTTTGTTCTCTCAGAGGTCCGTCCAGAGCCAGACTGGACCGAACAGGAGGCTGTGGAATAGCTGCCTTGACAAGCCTCACAGCAGAGTAAATGTATTTGTTTGAGATTGACTACCTTAATCAGACACTTTAATCTACAAATCCCCTTGTATCCCAAATAACTATGTTTATGTGATCAAGATTAGCAAATATTGTGATCGAGATTGGCTGTTCTGCTCCTCATCTTGCTAAAACAGATCCATTCTAACATGCAGATAGTGATAAAGCTGATGCCTCGATCTGCTCCCAACACACCACCACCAGCCCATTGCCCACGGGTCAGCCTTTGTCTTGGTGCCTGGACCAAGTCCATATCTCAAGTCCATGTCCAAGGACCATGTCCATGGCTAGGAGGGTGTGAGGCGTGGGGGGAGGGATGGAAGATAGGAGTGGAAACCAAACAGGACACAGCACACAGCGAGTAACCTGAGAGAAGTGACCTGGGCATCAGGCCGTATCAGCAGGGAGATCATGCCTGGAAGTACAGCCTTTTCCAGAGCAGCTCTGGGGGTTATCAGTCTATCTCTGGCCCCTCTCCAGCCCACTCTGCTTGACCCCTGGCAGACCCTGACCCTCTCATGTGCCACTGTTTGTGTGTTTGCTGAGCACTCAACGACCGTGGCCTTTGGTTTGGGTTCTCTGTGTTTGCATGTGTGTGTGTGTGTGTGTGTGTGTGTGTGTGTTGAGAGGGGGTTTGATGTTGTCCAGGGCCTCTGCAAGACATAATGCTGTCGCTGATGTATTTAGGAGTAGGTGCTGTTCTGTGTGACAACACATTGTAGGTTTCAGATTCTATCAGTTCTAGATACTGAGCCTTCCTCTGACCTGCCCTTGACACCAGATACTCCCCTGATATCCACCACTGTTTGGATACCATTACGTTTTTTATGACTATTTTTCAGGAAATGGAAACCTTTCCTCCTCAAGCTCCTTTTTTCTCTCTCTACCGAGCAGCAGGCGCCTCATAGACAACTCCCTAATACTACTGGACCAATGTCTGAAGAAGCGTTCTGTCAGAACCTCCCAAGGAGATGTCAAAATGTTGATGTTAAGATAGAAAATTGTTTCCCCCGGCGTGACTTTAAAAGGGAAACATGTGTCTGGGCCTAAGAAAAGAAGAGGTGATATATAAATGCAGATGCACTCAGCTCGTTTCCAGCTCAGGATATGAATGGGAGAGATAAGAATGTGGAGTATTTGGCTGTGGATGTTATAAACCTGCACTGTAAACAGAGTGGGTTTGAGCAGCAGGCTGTGGCGTGGTGGTTGGTGCCCGGTGGCCTGGGGGTCCATGGGGGCAGGGGGCTTGGGGCCTGGGGACCCTCCCTGGAGAGAGCCCTTCTGGGTGCAGGTTTACTAAGGCTGCTTTTGTCCACTGACTCTCTCTTCTTCTTCTTCTTCTCTCTCTCCCCTTTTACTCTATTCTGTCTCTCCCTCTGCCTCTCTCTCTCTGTTCAGAAGAGGAGAGACTGTAGTCCCACAGTGTGTAGAGCCTTCTCTTCCTTTCTCTTTCTCTCTCCCTCCCTGTCTTTGCTCTGATACTGCCAGGCCAGCTGCAGGCTGCAGGCATTCCACTCGTTACAGCGTGTCATCTAGCACCTCTTTAAACTGGACAGGCTGTAAGGGGCTGGAGGGAGGCTGGAGCTGGGGCCAGAGCTGGAGCTGGGCAGCATGCCAGGGCCTCAACCCCTACTCAACCAGGCCTACGCACTTTATAAAGATACCCAGGACAGGCCCAGGGGAGAGGTTTCGAGCAGGACGCACCCCGTAGATCATTTTTTATGACATTACGGAAGTAGAACAGGAATTAGACTGGACAATTAGATGGCCGAACAGATTAGGTCTTTGTTAAATTGTAGTTGCTTAATGTTCCTAGCGACGTGTCGTATCAGGATTATGCTGTGCTGTAGAGGTGTCTGTGGAGTCGGGGGATGTGGAAAAGAGACTGTGGTTACTTCTAACACGTTTATACATATAAATGCCTCTGAAACAACTTCCATTGACGTGAATATGTCCTAATATGGACACCGTACTGAAGGTCACACTGTATGAGTCAGTCTGGGACGTTTGTTGATGTGCTTGGTCACGCTCAACACATGATAGCTGTGTCACGGTTCTCTGGGCAGACAGTTGCAACGCCAAGCGGCCAGAGAAGACACATAAATAACAGCACAGCATCACTTGGCTGCTGCAGGCTGAGACTACGCAGTTGGATAACTATAGGTCCCACAAAGCTAGCTATTTAGCTGCCCTTATTCTGCCCACAAGCTTAAACTGTAAATCTGTAGGAATCTCATTAAAGCAATACCGGAGTCTAGACTGGGTGATCTTCAGGCGTAACTGTTTATTACCCTATAGTGGATGCCACCACATCCAGCAAGTAAACAAATCGTAATCCTCTGAAAATGTTACAGCTCACTGAAACATAAATCTTCCTAAGCCGCACAACATCAGTTGAACTGGGAGTCCCAAACTGTATAAATGTATACTACAGATCATACATCAAAGTAAGTAGGTATTACTAAATAAATGTTTGTCTCTATATGTTAAATAAAATCATGTACGGGATCATATTTCTGGGTCACTGAAATTTATATTAAAAAAAAGATGATTCCATGTTTTGGCGTGAGTTGATTGTTTGTATTATATTAGAGCAGGATAAGCTTTACAAACAGGTGTTTCAAATGAAACAGGCGTTGCCTAAAGACATTCAGATACCATACCTTCAGAAAGTATTCATAACGCTTGACTGTTTCCACATTTTTTTGTGTTACAGCCTCAATTTAAAATACACTGAACAAAAAAATGTACACAACATGTAAAGTGTTGGTCCCATGTTTCATGAGTTGAAATAAAATATCCCAGAAATGTTCCATATGCACAAAAAAACGTATTTCTCTCAAATGTTATGCATAAATTTGTTTACATCCCTGTTAGTGAGCATTTCTCCTTTGCCAAGATAATCCATCCACCTGACAGGTGTGGCATATCAAGAAGCTTATTAAACAGCATGATCATTACACAGGTGCATCTTGTGCTGGGGACAATAAAAGGCCACTCTAAAATGTGCAATTTTGTCACACAAAACAATATCACAGATGTATTGAGGGAGCGTGCAATTGGCATGTTGACTGCAGGAATGTTCACCAGAGCTGTTTCATGAGAATGTAGTGTTAATTTCTCTACCATAAGCAGCCTCCAACGTCATTTTAAAGAATTTGGCAGTATGCCCAACCGGCCTCACACCCGCAGAGCATGTGTATGGCATTGTGTGGGCGAGCGGTTTGCTGATGTCAACATTGTGAACAGAGTGCCCCATGGTGGTGGTGGGGTTATGGTATGAGCAGGCATAAGCTATGGACAACGAAGATAAATTGCATTTTATCGATGGCAATTTGAATGCACAGAGATACCGTGACGAGATCCTGAGGCCCATTGTCGTGCCATTCATCCACCGCCATCTCTTCATGTTTCAGCATGATAATGCACAGCCCCATATCGCAAGGATCTGTACACAATTCCTGGAGGCTGAAAATGTCAGAGTTCTTCCATGGCATGCATACTCATCAGACAGCATGTTCCAGTTCCCGCCAATATCCAGCAACTTCGCACAGCCATTGAAGAAGAGTGGGACAACATTCCACAGGCCACAATCTACAGCCTGATCAACTCTATGAGAAGGAGATGTCGCTCTGCATGAGGCAAATGGTGGTCACACCAGATAATGACTGGTTTTCTGTTCCACGCCCCTACCTTTTTTAAAGGTATCTGTGACCAACAGACTGTGTTCCCAGTCATGTAAAATCCATAGATTAGGGCCTCATTTATTTATTTCAACTTGCTGATTCCCTTATATGAACTGTAACTCAGTAAAATCTTTGAAATTGTTGCATGTTGCGTTTAAATTTATTATGAGGTATTGTGTTAAGATGGTTTAGAAAAAAATAATATTTAATCCATTTTGAATTCAGGCTGTAACACAACAAAATGTGGAAGAAGTCAAGGGGTATGAATACTTTCTGAAGGCACTCATCCTCACCCTCATCATGGCTGTTTATTATGAGATGAAGATTGAGATATAAATAGAAGAAGTCTTCAGAAATGTACACAACATAGTCCTATACTGAGAGAACTGTATTGAGTTTCACCCCCTTTAGCCCTCAGAAAAGTCTCAATTCGACTCCACAAGGTGTCGAAAGCGTTCCACAGGGATGCTGGCCCATGTTGACTCCAATGCTTCCCACAGTTGTGTCAAGTTGGCTGGATGTCCTTTGGGTGGTGGACCATTCATTCTTGATACACACAGGAAACTGTTGAGCGTGAAAAACCCAGCACCGCTGCAGTTCTTGACACACTCAAACCGGTGCACCTGGCACCTACTACCATACCCTGTTCAAAGGCACTTATATCTTTTTTCTTGGCCATTCACCATTTGAATGGAACACATACACAACCCATGTCTCAATTGTCCCTTCTTTAACCTGTCTCCTCCCCTTTATCTACACTGATGACAATGGATTTAACAGGTGACTTTCACCTGGATTCACCTAGTCAGTCTATGTCGTGGAAAGAGCAGGTGTTCCTAATGTTTTGTACACTCAGTGTACTGTATGTTGTGTCACCAAGAAGTGCACATTCACATGACATAGGCATTGAATATCATCACTTTGTCATATATGTCACGCCCTGGCTCTGGGACTCTTATATGTTGAGCCAGGGTGTGTAGATTCTATGTGTTTGTGTTCTTTGTTCAGGATCTAGTTCAATGTGTATCTATGTTGGCCGGGGTGGTTCTCAATCAGAGGCAACGAGTATCAGCTGTTGCTTGTTGTCTCTGATTGGGAACCATACTTAGGCAGCCGTTTGGGCATGTGTGATTGTGGGATCTTGTTCCGTGTTGGTTTTGTGTTGTAACCAAGGACTTCACGTATCGTTTTGTTGTTTTGTTCGTGTGGGTGAATATAAATAAAAGTATGTTCACTCATCACGCTGCGCATTGGTCCACTTCCTCCAACGATCGTGACAATATAACCAAACAGACAGAGGGTCATTAAGAGAAAGATGTCCTTTAAGACTTTTCCAGTCACACAGGCAAGAGGCAAAGCTTCGTACTTATCAAACACCTCCAAAAAAGCACTTGTGCAGCATCAAGGAATTCCATCGGATGAGAGCCAAGTCAGTGAGTCATTAGGCGACGGATACTTATCCAGCTTTTATTAGGCCAGTGAATGAAGAGTTTTCCCCATTAACAGCAATAGGTCCTTAATCACAGCTCTACCGTCTGTGGCAGTCAGAGCTTTATTTGTCCGGACGGAGGGAGGAACTGTTATTTAAAGCAGATACAATTAAGTTCCTCGCGTAGGATTAGTGGTCAGTAGCATCTGCTGACTACCGGCCAGGAGGGGAGTCAAGAGGGGAGTCCCAGCCAGGGCCATATTCTGATTAACAGGGGACCTTCTGCCCTCTCCAGTCCCTCCTCCAGTCTTAGCCAGGGCCAAAAAAGCATGGAGAGGCCTGGCCAAGGCTGGCGTACTGGAAGTGGTCACAACACAGCATGCCTAATAAAACCCCTGGCATTAATATTAACCCCCTCCTCTCCTCAGTACACTCCTCACCCATCAGTTTTCAACTGGACTGGACATATGGGGTTCATTAGGGTAATCGACATGGAGGGAGTAGAAGGGGCTTATTTTGTTCGCATGCCACTCACCACCCTTCAACCCCCCAACAGAAGGTATTTTGGTAATGAATTTGCCAGAGGTCAAGTTCACGAGAAGCATGGCGTGCGTGGAAATCCACAGGGCTTATCTAACTGACCTTATGAGACAATGCAGAAGGGGTTAATACTGTGTGTGTGTGTGTGTGTGGGGGGGGGGGGGGGTCTCTTCTGATTGGAAATATCTGTCCATCGGCCTGTCAGAACACCCGTAGAACTGGATATCTTTTACCTACAGACAAAGGATCTGTATTGCAAATTAATATTTATCTAAGATCAATGTTTCGGTCACATAGAGTAGACCGTTGTCTGATCACTCCAAAATCACTGCAACATTCCCCAAAAAGTTTAGCAGATTAGCCCCACGGCTTCTTTAGCGTAGTACACACTTTATGGTATTTGGCTATTTTGCGTGTTAATGAAAGTGTTAAATGATGTGTTACTTGAAGTGTTAATCAGGGGAGTAATCCATTCTTAGTTTAGTAGGGTAATGTGTTGAAACAGTGGGTCTATCCACCACTGGCTCTATAGGTCACCAGAGTCCAGACTGCATGGGGATTTGATAAAGTCGCAGAGTTTCAAGTTAAACTAAGATGAACACGGCAGCCAACTGTTGTCTGCTGTAAGTAATGTTGAGATAGTAGATGGTAGTCAGTTCATGACCATGGCGTGGTGCAGTCTCTGACCAGAAACACCATGAGTGTCCATCTGACGTCCCCAAGCTTTGTGTCCTGCAGATGAATGTTCAATTTGTGTGGATGGATCATTGCTGTGGATTTTGCGGAGCCAGGGGGCGAAACAGGCTTCATTTCTTGAGAACATCTTATGTCATCATGGTAAGTACCCTGCCATTAATGTGCAAGTCACACCCTATCAATGTTGGCCCCTTCTCTGAAATATTGAGTCATTGGGTGTTTGTCAGATTAATTGTGAATTAAAAGGGATTTGGTTATGACAGAACAAAACATAATTGTTTTTGCCATGAAAGCGCAAAAAAATATTGCGACAGTTTTGCCTTTGTATTGGAAACCACAATGCCATTTGAGAGCTCAGGTAACTCTATCCATGTCAGGGCCGTGTAGAAATGGTGTGGTGTGGAATCATGTGCAGAAGCAGATTGATAGTCCAATAAACTTTACTGGAAAGTGCGAGGCAATAATCCAAAAAACAGCCAGAGGCAAAACGCACACAGGCGTAAAATACAAGCGCGCATAAACAGGCGCGCAAAACTCTTCTCAACCGAGAAGTAAGCAATATAGTAGAGGCGTACCAAACACAGGTACGAACATGACACCTAACACGAAACAATTACACACAACACTACACTAACAACAAGGAAACTAAATAGGGTGCTTAATTAGACATAACACAAGACAGGTGTGGCTAACAGACAAAACTAGTCAAACAGAAAACATAGAGCGGTGGCAGCTAGTACTCCGGAGACGACGACCGGCGAAACCCGCCCGAACAAGGAGGAGGAGCTGCCTCGGCCGAAACCGTGACAGTACCCCCCCCTTGACGCGCGGCTCCAGCCGTGCGCCGACTCCGGCCTCGGGGACGCCCAGGAGGGCGCGGCGCCGGGCGCGTAGGATGACCACGATGGAATTCGGTCATCAGGGACGGATCCAGAATATCCCTCCTCGGCACCCAGCACCGCTCCTCCGGACCGTACCCCTCCCACTCCACGAGATATTGGAGACCCCCCATCCGGCGTCTGGAATCCAGGATGGTCCGAACAGTGTACGCCGGAGCCCCCTCGATCTCCAACGGGGGCGGAGGAGTCTCCTCAATCTCGAAGTCCTGGAGTGGACCAGCTACCACCGGCCTGAGGAGAGACACATGGAATGAGGGGTTAATATTCTTGTAATCAATAGGTAGTTCTAACCTGTAACACACCTCATTCAATCTCCTCAGGACTTTAAAAGGCCCCACAAACCGCCGACCCAGCTTCCGGCAGGGCAGGCGGAGGGGTAGGTTTCTGGTTGAGAGCCAGACTCGATCTCCAGGTGCGTACACTGGCCCCTCACTGCGGCGTAGGTCGGCGCTCGTCTTTTGTCGACGTATGGCACGCTGCAGATGGACATGAGCAGCGTTCCACGTCTCCTCCGAGCGCCCTACCCACTCATCCACAGCGGGGGCCTCGATCTGGCTCTCATGCCACGGTGCCAGAACCGGCTGATACCCTAAGACACACTGAAAAGGGGTTAGTCTAGTGGAGGAGTGGCGGAGAGAGTTCTGTGCCATCTCGGCCCAGGGCACATATCTCGCCCACTCCTCCGGCCGGTCCTGACAATATGACCTCAGAAACCTACCCACATCCTGGTTGACTCTTTCGACCTGCCCATTGCTCTCCGGGTGGTAACCCGAGGTAAGGCTCACCGAGACCCCCAAACGTTCCATAAATGCTCTCCAGACTCTGGAGGTAAACTGGGGGCCTCGATCAGACACTATATCCTCGGGTACCCCGTAATGCCGGAAGACGTGAGTAAATAGAGCCTCAGCGGTCTGTAGGGCAGTAGGAAGACCCGGCATGGGAAGGAGACGACAGGCCTTAGAGAACCGATCCACAACGACCAGGATGGTGGTATTCCCCTGAGAGGAGGGAAGATCGGTAACAAAATCCACCGATAGATGAGACCAGGGTCGCTGTGGAACGGGCAGGGGCTGTAATTTACCCCTGGGCAAATGTCTGGGTGCCTTACACTGGGCACATATTGAGCAGGAGGAGACATAAACCCTCACATCCCTGGCTAATGTTGGCCACCAGTACTTCATACTAAGGCAGTGCACCGTCCGGCCAATACCCGGATGTCCAGAGGAGGGCGACGTGTGAGCCCAATAAATCAACCGATCCCGGACCTCGAGCGGGACGTACGTCCGACCCACCGGACACTGTGGAGGACTAGGGTCGGTACGTAACGCCCGCTCGATCTCCGCATCGACCTCCCACACCACCGGTGCCACCAGACACGACTCCGGTAGTATGGGAATGGACTCCACGCACCTCTCCTCCGCGTCATACCGGCGGGACAGAGCATCTGCCTTCCCGTTCTGGGACCCAGGGATGTAAGTGATCTTAAACACAAACCGGGCGAGAAACATAGTCCATCGAGCCTGGCGAGGATTTAGTCTCCTAGCGGCCCGAATATATTCCAGGTTACGGTGATCGGTCAGAATAAGGAAAGGGTGCTGAGCCCCCTCAAGCCAATGCCTCCACACCTTTAGGGCCTGGACTACGGCTAACAGCTCCCTGTCCCCTACGTCATAATTCCGCTCCGCCGGACTGAGCTTCTTTGAATAAAAGGCACAGGGGCGGAGCTTAGGTGGTGTACCCGAGCGTTGAGATAGAACGGCCCCAATACCGGCCTCGGACGCGTCTACCTCAACTTGAAACGGTAAAGTGGGATCCGGGTGCGCCAACACCGGAGCCGAGGTAAACAGGTCCTTCAGTCTCCCAAAAGCCCTGTCCGCCTCAGCCGACCACTGCAAGCGCACCGGACCCCCCTTCAGAAGAGACGTAATGGGAGCTGCCACCTGTCCAAAACCCCGGATAAACCTCCGGTAGTAATTCGCAAAACCCAAAAACCGCTGCACCTCTTTAACCGTCGTTGGGGTTTGCCAATTACGCACGGCGGACACTCGGTCCACCTCCATTCTCACCCCTGACGCAGACAACTGGTAACCCAAAAAGGAAACTGACTCCTGGAAGAACAGGCATTTCTCAGCCTTGACATACAGGTCATGCTCCAACAGTCTCCTCAATACCCTGCGCACCAGGGCTACATGCTCGGCCCGAGTAGGGCTGTACACCAGAATATCATCGATGTACACCACCACTCCCTGCGCCTGCATGTCCCGGAAAATTTCATCTACAAACGATTGGAAGACTGATGGAGCATTCATTAACCCATATGGCATGACGAGATACTCGTAATGGCCGGAGGTAGTACTAAATGCTGTCTTCCACTCATCGCCCTCCCTAATGCGCACCAAATTATATGCGCTCCTGAGGTCCAATTTTGTGAAGAACCGTGCCCCGTGCAATGACTCCGTCATAGTCCCAATCAGCGGAAGTGGATAACTATATTTAACAGTCACCTGATTGAGACCGCGGTAGTCAATACACGGACGCAGACCTCCATCCTTCTTCTTCACAAAAAAGAAGCTCGAGGACGCGGGAGAAGTAGAGGTCCGTATGTATCCCTGTCTCAGAGACTCGGCAATGTAAGTCTCCATTGCCCTTTTCTCCTCCTGTGACAAAGGATACACATGGCTCCGCGGAAGCGCGGCTCCTGTCTGGAGGTCTATCGCACAATCCCCCTGTCTATGAGGTGGCAATCGTGCCGCTCGGGTTTTACTAAACACGAGTGCCAAATCCTCATACTCAGGAGGAATGTGCAGTGCGGACATCTGGTTCGGACTTTCCACCGAGGTCGCCCCTACGGAAACACCCAGACATAACCCCTCACACTGAGCAGACCACCCTTTAAGAGCCTTCTCTCGCCACGAAATAGTAGGATCATGGGTAGTCAACCAGGGAAGCCCCAGTACCACCGGATACGCAGGAGAGTCAATCAGATAGAGTTGAATCATCTCCTCATGACCCCCCTGCGTCATCATCCTAAGTGGCGCTGTGAGCTCCCCAATCCACCCAGATCCTAACGGACGACTATCTAAGGCATGTACGGGGAAAGGCTTATCGACTGGAAGGAGGGGAATCCCTAACTTAACACAGAATTTACGATCTATAAAATTCCCAGCTGCGCCTGAATCGACTAGCGCCTTATGCTGGGAACGAGGTGCAACCTGTGGAAAACAAACAGGTAATGTAAAGTGGACGACAGAAAGCTCTGGGTAAGTAGGGCGCCTACTCACCTGGGAGAACTCCCCACTGTATGGCCTGCCATCTCCCTCCTCAGGGAACCCTCCCCAGCACCTCGCCGCGGTGTGCCCTCCGCGGCCACACTTGGTGCAGGAGACTGCTCCCCTCGGGTTCCTTCCTCTTTTCGTTCTAGCGCCAGCCCCTCCGAGCTCCATCGGACTCGGCTCGGAGGTGCTGGAGGGTGGAATGGGAGGCCCCCATCTGGGACGCCCGCGGGTCGTGAGTAGGTTGTCCAGACGAATAGCCATGTCCACAAGCTGGTCAAAAGTTAAAGTAGCGTCCCTACACGCTAACTCCCTGCGGACGTCCTCCCTAAGGCTACACCTAAAATGGTCTATGAGGGCCCTCTCATTCCACCCCGCGTCAGCCGCTAGAGTCCGGAACTCCAGTGCGAATTCTTGAGCGCTCCTCATCCCCTGTCGGAGGTGGAATAGACGTTCCCCCGCCGCTCTTCCCTCTGGTGGATGGTCAAAGACCGCACGAAAGCGGCGGGAGAACTCCGCATAGGTGACTGTGGCGGAGTCTATTCCCCTCCATTCGGCGTTGGCCCACTCCAACGCCTTGCCGGTGAGACAGGAGATGAGGGCGGAAACGCTCTCGTATCCCGAGGGCGCCGGGTGTATAGTGGCCAGGTAGAGCTCCACTTGCAAAAGGAAACCCTGACACCCGGCAGCGGAGCCGTCGTACGCCCTCGGGAGCGAGAGCCGAATCCCACTGGGTTCCGGTGGATGAGTAGGCAGGTTCTCTGGTGGTGATGGAGCGACCGGGGGGGCTGTGGGAACACCGCTGATCTCCCAGCGCCGAAGAGTGTCCATGACGCCCTCCAACGCGTGCCCGATCCGATTGATGCGATGTTCCTGTCCCTGGAGACGGTCCTCCACGCTGTCGACTTGTGCTCCTGCTGATTCCATCGAAGTGGTGTGTAATTCTGTCAGGGCCGTGTAGAAATGGTGTGGTGTGGAATCATGTGCAGAAGCAGATTGATAGTCCAATAAACTTTACTGGAAAGTGCGAGGCAATAATCCAAAAAACAGCCAGAGGCAAAACGCACACAGGCGTAAAATACAAGCGCGCATAAACAGGCGCGCAAAACTCTTCTCAACCGAGAAGTAAGCAATATAGTAGAGGCGTACCAAACACAGGTACGAACATGACACCTAACACGAAACAATTACACACAACACTACACTAACAACAAGGAAACTAAATAGGGTGCTTAATTAGACATAACACAAGACAGGTGTGGCTAACAGACAAAACTAGTCAAACAGAAAACATAGAGCGGTGGCAGCTAGTACTCCGGAGACGACGACCGGCGAAACCCGCCCGAACAAGGAGGAGGAGCTGCCTCGGCCGAAACCGTGACAATCCAGCTGTGATGCTCACAAGTCTGTCCTGTTCTAAGAGTCGTAGAACAGGAGAGCTGTTCTCTTGAAGACAAATTGGATCTGGGTTTATCCCATTAATCACTGTTTGTACTCTCTGTCTGTCTGTGTGTGTGTGTGTGTGTGTGTGTGTGTGTGTGTGTGTGTGTACATGCTCTGGTAGGGGCCTCCCCTGTGTGTGCCCACCACATACTAGTTTTCACAGGAAATTGAGCACAGCTTTGAAGATGTGGATAAAGGGATTTTTTCTCCATTGGGGATCACAAGTTAGTTCTAAACCACATTGGTTTTGATTATGGTGACTGTTGATGCGTTTTGATGAGGGAACCATGCTTGTTCCAACATAGTTAAACATGGTAAGTTGTTGTTGGTTTGAACCCCACTTGAACTCCTTGATGTTCCAGCGGTGCGTAGGCATGGGATGTGAGGTGACATGTTTATGTCATTTGGCAGAAGTGAGTTGGGATATCTTTGGATCGTACATCTTGCTTTTAAAGAGATTGATGGGTAGAGTGTATCATGATCAGTTCTCTACTTTGTCATGGCTGCCACAATCTGATTGAGATTAGGCCTAGCTAACAAATTACAACAAATGATTAAATGTTTCAGAAAGAGCCTTCATAGGCCATGCAATGTCCATCAAAGCAGAATCAACATTCCTTTTGCAGTTCCAAGCATTCATTATTTGTCTACTTAATTCATTTATTTAATCAGCTAATTAATCATTTAAGCCATTATCAGCTTATCAAGCCACTGTCATTCAATTGTACATTAACCGCGGACGGTATCAGAATATCTGTTATGGGTCAGAGTGAATGCAATGCCCCTCCAGAGAGGGCAGTGTAGCCTACCTGCTGCAGCATGAGTACAGTAATATAATAACTCTAACCAGCTGGCTCACATCAGTCACTGTCACAGATCCACAGGTTAATGGATCAATTGAATGATCATTCCCGCCTTTTGGTGTATGAGATGAGATGAAATCCTGTGACAATGAGGCTGTAGACAGCTGGTGTGTCTGATCAGCACAGATTGGTTTTAGTGGCACTAATAAAGCTGATTAGCTGTTGGACCGCAGGCCCGTTAACCTGATACAGACACCATGTATGCTCTCAGTGTGTGTGTGTGTGTGTGTCTGTGTGTGTGCCACACTTCCTCAGACACAAACACACACAACGTTAAAAGGAAGAGTATAGTTAAGAGACCTCATAGATTAAATAGCTCACTTTCAGCAAAGTTGTCTGAAAGTGCAGTGCAGAAAATCCACTATCTGCAATGATTAGGTTCCTGTGCCTGGTTGCATAAAACAAGCATTGAGTCTAGCGACAGAGGTCTAGACAGAGGTGCACAGTGACGCTGAGGTAACATGCTGTCTGGAAGGTACAAAGCCTCGACTCGAGGAGTTTAGGGAACGCCTCAGAACACACTGAGAAGACAGGAGAGTCTAAGCAGCTAAAGCTGTTCAATATTTCATGCTTGGTTGGTTCCTCTCTTTCTCAAATGTCAAAGGAGTCCCCCAGAGTACCACAGACAATACTGTGAAAACAAACATTCACTGGATGTTTCTCTTTTAAAAGGCCTATCTATGTTGACCTATCAGATATCTGGATATAGGAATTCCTGGCTGACTGAGCCTATGATAATAGTTATTGTAAAAGATTAGGAGTAAGGGAAGATGGGAGAGAAAATGGAAGAATTCGCAGTTCAAACACATCACAAATGGTAAATGATCTAAATCTTTGAAATTGCGTTACTTTTGGCAGCGAACAGTGCCGTGTAAGGACATGCTGAAGATTTTATATGTTTGAAGAAGAGATATCACTGAAAGCAATTCAATTAAAACATTTACTTCTAAAATGGAATCATATAGTGATCATGGAGAATATAGTTTCCATTTTCATACCATTTCTCCTCACATTTACAAATGACTCTAGGAAAGCAACATTGTCCTCACATTAGTCACTAACCACAGTGATCTGATACCCGGATATCTCAGGTGGAATCCAACTTCTGGGCTATCTACAGAGCAGGTTGGCATTTATTGTCATGAATCTTGACCTGGAGGCAGCTCTGCAGAGTGGTCACTAGCTAGCACAGCCACAAAGTCATACAATCTAACCTTAACCTTAACCACACTGCTAACCCTAATGTGTAACCACAACCTTAAATCAAAAAGAACATTGTAGTTTTCGTGAATTTTACGCTATAGCCAATTTTGACTTTGTAGCTGGCCCATTTAGCGGAAAAATCGCTCAGTTCTGCTTCCAGGGCAAGATTCATGACAATAAACGTCAACCTGCGTCTACAGAGCTCTTCATTGTTTACTGTTCTAACTTGAGCCACCTCTTTAAAGGAAGTTAAAACCACCATGATAGCCCATGGAGATCAAATTACCTTGTACCCATCATTCCTTCACAAAGTGTTCAATTGTGTCCCGTTGTGGCTTTCTTCGACAATGAACAAAGCTCCCTACAGTTGAACTGTACGTGTTGTGTAGGTGTACAGTGGAGCATTTTTATTATGCGCTCCGTGGACTGTGAAAGCAATCTGGCATCAAAGGGAAGCCAAGATAGAGGTAACACAATGCTACATCAGTGACCGTACAGTAGGACTGTAAAGGTGTGTTTTGTGTTCTCCTCCCTACAATCCCCCCTCCCCTCACTCCTTCCCCCAGTGATGTAACATAACAATGTTTTAATGTGCACGTTCGAATGACAAAGATGCTTTGTGAGCGCAAGGCTATCTAAGAAACCATTTACCTTCGAGAAGTAGATCTGTAGATATAACAGTGTGGCTCATTCGTTGTCAGAAAGTGACGCACCACATTTACAGATGCAACAGATAAGGGGGATTTTTTTCCCCTTTGCAGAAACAAAGACTTGTAAAGTAAGATGATAGATGTGTTTTATAAGGGGAAGAGTACCATGTGATGTTTATTGTGGGCTGTAGGTGGGTGTGATGCCTGACATTGAGGTGTTGTTGCTTTTTCTTGATGAAGCAAATTAGGTAATGGTTCTCCAGTTATATTTAGCTTTTAGTTTCACTATGAATTATCTGCCACACATCTAGTATGACAACATAATCTTTTCCGTTGTCATTTATACAGGAGTCAATTGACAATGACATGCAGTTATTGTTTTTGACAATGGTTAAGAGCCTCTCTTCCACAAAGGATCCTCATCTGAAGGTCGGAGGCAAAGACTGCTAATCAGGATTACGCTTGAGTCTTTATGAGACATAAATGAATTCCGAGACTTTGATAGATGATTACTCTGTGATAAGATTTTAATGGCTTAATGTTGCCAGCAATTAATCTTATAAGAAGCTGCTGAGTCTTTGTGCGGATTTGACCAGCGGGACCGCTGCGCTGCTGGGGACCGAATCTATTTAATTAATCCTTCAGTGTGTTTGTTCCACAGGCCAGTCAAACATGCTGCCTTTCAATTAGAAAAACAATGACTCATAATAACAATTCTTAATATGTAATGTACCTCTGAGAGAGGAGAAAGGAGCGATATGAAAAATAGAATGAAGAACAGGTCAACTATGGCATTACTGTCAGGGATTAAAGGGGAGAGTTTAAACAATGACCCCATTGGATCATTCTTAAGACAAACAAACACTAGCTACAGAACCATATAGAACTCCAGTGACAGAACCACATGCTACAGTTTCTCAATTAAATGATAACTGTGTTTTAGGGCGCATACATCAAATGAAGGCAATTATGTAATAATATCGAATGGGCTAATGTAATTACTGAAAATGTAGATATTGACAAAAATTCAAGTTCGGCTGAATATTTAATTTGGTTAGATGACGTCATATCAATATTTTG
Organism: Coregonus lavaretus; assembly: GCF_964263955.1. Taxonomy (NCBI): domain Eukaryota; kingdom Metazoa; phylum Chordata; class Actinopteri; order Salmoniformes; family Salmonidae; genus Coregonus; species Coregonus lavaretus. The sequence goes on along the minus strand of NW_028159056.1, from coordinate 23,546 downwards.
AGATATAGTCATAGCACCATGTGTAGATACTGACATTAAATAGATATTGACATTGACTACTACTTATTTTTTTTCTTTATGTTTTGTTAAATATTAAAACATACAATCTACCTGCAGTGAAGCCGCTCAACATTTACATTATACTCAGTCATCTAGCAGACTCCCATCCAGAGCGACCCACAGGAGCAGCTAGGGTCAAGTGCCCCACCCAAGGGCATGTCGACAGATCTCCCACCAAGTCAAAGTCGGGGACCCGAACCAGCGACCTATCGGCCACCGGCCCAAGCTCCCAATCGCCAGGCCACCAACCATCCAAGATCCCCCCACAGTTCCCAGAGAGCTGCCCCTCAACCATCCGAGACCCCCCCCCAAAAGAAAATCCCACTCCCTCCATTCCTTATTTATCTAGAGCAAGGAGAAGGAGGAGGAGGAGGGGAGGAAGAGATGAATTGAACCAGTAGGGGGATAATTAGGAGCTGGAAAAGTCCTAGAAGCCCTTGTCTGTGACATTCATCAACAAGGAGCTCTCAATTATGTAGTAATCACAGTCAAAGTATTTCCATTATAGTTAGGCCTAGTTGCTAGTTGATTTATTGGTATGCTATCTATGATAGATAATATGTGACTTGCTCATAATTCAATCACATGGACCCCAACATATTTGTTAAAACATCAGAAATGCCTTGGTTGAGTCCTTTACCTATTTGGTGTCACAAATTACAATAGTTATGCTGAGTACTTCGCTAGCTACTGTACAATGATTGATCCAGTATATACTGTAGCTACTTACCTTGACTCTAGCTACCTAGTCACCATGATGATACTTACAGATTTACTGTTGAAAAGAGGAGAGGCTAAGCTTTGACTAGATAATCTGCTAACTATCTTGTTAGCTAGCTAATTTGTTTACAAATGAGTTCAGTATGTGAGTGTGCTAGCAAGCTAAACATCTAGCTAGCTAGTTACTGTTGGCTAACCAAAACAAATGTTTTGAAAGTTTAATATTTGTCTCTGTTTGCGTCCATTCGATTGGGATATTTCTGCCCATCATATCTCCAACTTGTGTGCAGCCAGGTGTCCAGTCCTGATGATATCACGGGGTGCATCCAGAGTGCATGACGACACAGAAGGATCATGAAAAGGTTGGGTGAACTCTGCACAGAAGCCTATGTGGAATTTTCTAGGTAGAGCAGATGTGTTCTTGCTCTAAGTCCCATTGATACACAGTGAATACCTCTAATACCTCTAACTTCCAGCTTGTCTCACACGCCAAACAAACAAACAAGTACTATAGGCAATAACCTTATAAGCCAGGACAAGATGTCCACTGTAATGGCCAACTGCTCTCACTCTGGCCTCACAACGTAGGCTACTCAATTCCCAATGTATGTTGTCTCCCACTCTAAAGTGGTGGAACTTGAAATAAAGCAATTTTAGATTTCTGTAATTATCCTGCATTTGAAGAGCAAAATTCCCACGTAACTAAAAATGTTGACCTTTGCTGACGTTATTAATCTTTCAAAAAGTTGAAAGCTGAATTAAAGAACAAATCAATTCCCCAGATCTAGGCCCTTAGTCATGATAACACTGACATAACATAGCCTATGTCCCCTCATTTGTTTTTCATAGATTTTTCCCTCCACCTAATGCCTCTAAAATATGAATGAAAATGAGATTATACAGGGGCTCAGCAATTAAGCATCTTTACAACCCTTCGTTTCCTAATCCGCCCAACAGTTTACCTCCTTTTCCTCCCAACTGCTCCCCCAGAAGGTCCCTGGCCCGTGAAGCCCCTACCAAGCCCCTACCATTCCCACCTGTGGAGAGGAGAGCAGAATGCCCTAAGTCCATCTTAGTGTTCTTCCCAAAGGCTTTGGCCAACAGATGGTTCCTCAAATCCCCTGGTTTCCTATGGGCTTGAACATGTGTTCATCATGCCCTAAAAAAAACCTCAAATATGTTTTTCCACATTAGATCTCTTCTGACTGTGGTTCTGCCTGCCATGCATTTGTTCATAACCAACAAGCAATATTTAGTGTCCAAAACCGAGCCATTCAATAAATTATGTATTTTTCTCAGTTTCTATTGTTTAAAACATTGCTAAAAACAATCCTACTTAGATATGTAATAGCTGTTTTTTCTCAACCAAAGAATGCAACTTGTTGTGCTTATGCTGAGAAGAACATAAGAACACATTTTGTTAATATCTTAAAACTGTCAAGTCAGTTCTTACTGTACGTTCTCTTACACTCACTCAATGCCGTGAAATTATTTAATTTCTGAAAAGCATGTGTGAAAACTCCCTATGAGAAACCCACACTGTCCACAACAAAGCTCACACTGTAAAATGACATTTGTGACAGGTTTGTGTCTTATTTTTTTGTTGTTGTCCATGTGTTCTCTTGACAACTGAAAAGTTGGTCCACCCCGATCATGACGGCCATTGTTCCTGCAGTCATAGGCCATGATATCACAGTGGGATGGATTCCAGCCAGCCAACATTTCCCTTTGTCTCCAATTATGATAATCTAAAAGCCTTGGCTCCATAGAACCTGCCCGTGTCTGCCCAAATTCCCAGCGGACATTCCTGTTCTCTTCATATGGAGGAGGGGTCTATCTATCCTACAGTATGTCCTATGGTTTGAATTCTGCTCTTGAGAATGTGATGAGCTTGTGCTGCCACATTTGGTAACACTTTATTTGGAGAGTCCCCTTACAGATGGTTTATAGATGTTCAACTTACAACTCATTGTTTAATTCAATATCCACTAACCCTAGCACTATAACCGTAACCCTAACCCTTCACCTAACCCGAGATTCTAAAATGCAGATGTACGTTCAGCCAGTGTAAAAGGTGATCGACCTTAGTGTTGCTGTCCACTAAGGCAGCACTAACCCAGGGCAGACATCAGACAGAGGATGACAGGCATCTTTGTGTTGTTGCTGCCTGCCTGTGGCTCGCTGGGCCCACAGAGAGAATAATGGTGGTGTTGTTGCCGTGAGCAGCCTTAATGGCTTGTGATTAAGGAGACACACCAGGTTGTGTTGCTAATGACAGGGTTCACTGACGACATCAGCCCTGCCCTGCCACTCAAACGGACCCACTATGAATGCCATCATTGTTCTTACTCAGACTCAGAGAGGCAAAAGTTGCCATTGTGTGGTTTTCTAGGTCACAGGATACATATTTATGTGACTGAACATTTTTGTAAGAGAGCGAGACAAAACAACTATAATTTACTCATTGTCTATTCTAGGGTTTTATTTTGTCAGTGTGTTAGTTCTGCATTGATAAACTGACGCACAATGGGATCCCCCTTCCCTCAGTAGCCAATTATTTCATTAACAGTAGTAAAAGATGCTAGCTACTCATGCAAGCCACATTGTTGTATATTAATCATCACTTCCTTGTCACGTTAGACTGTTAGTTTCCACCCCACAACCTGCTGTTCATTATCCCAAGCTTTCACAATGGCATTTTTAATCAATTAATCAAATCTCCCTCATGGGATCTTGTTTTAACAAGTTACAGATGTACGTTTACTATGCCACGTCTAGTCTATGAGACCAGGCTGGTCAAACATAGCTCCACTATGTGTCAACAGTGTGTGGCCAAAGCCTGGCCAGAGTTGTCATCTTCTATCCTGATCTTGTTTTCAGCGATGTAGTGCATGCGTACAGCCGTATGAAAAGGCAAAGCGATACATACAGTGAAATCGGTAGCGTGAAGAAGAAGACATGAAGAAGACTCTGCAGGTGTTCTGAGCTCCCTAATTCCCCACACCTGTGAGGGCACATGGGCAGGGACACCCTACCCACCTTTTCACCAACACCTGTCAGCAGGCTGGGCTTTTCAAAAGGAACCTTCTATCCTCCCCAACGTCCTCCCAACGCCCCAACAACTGCCATTGTTACCACAGCCCACCTATTGAAAGCAGGGCGGGAGAGCCCATCATTAATAAAAGCTGCTGTCAGTGGCTGTGAGGCTCCGAGGCTCAGCTCTCTGTTTGCACCCCACAATCGCCCTGACCACATCTCTTTCAGGTCCAGAGGAAGTAAGGGATAGGAGGCCATAAAGGAATTCAAACGATATTGACATTTTTACACAATGTCTTGTGAGCGGGGGCACAGATGGTCGGGGAGGGAGGGAGAAGCGGTGGTGAATATCCCGCCAGCGCGCTGAGGATGTGTTATAATTTTCCTAAAGCCCTGCTTGAATATGAGGCAACATGTTGCGCTCAGCAGGATGCCATGTCCGCGGAGAAGCAATTTCATTTCCCCTCCCTATGCAGGCAGAAGCAGCAGCGGCATGACTTAAGCGTTACCTTTTGTGTGAGCGGAGAGGAGTGCCACACTAAGCTACGCCCCTAAGTGCCACAATTCTCTGAATTCTCAATTTCTCCAAACGGCAAAGCCTGTCAAAAAACGTTACCATTTGGCATAAACTTCGGCCCGTATTTGGAATTTGACTACAGGCCAAAGGAAGGGGAAGGAGTGCTATGTTGTGCTGTGCTGTGAGAGCCTGTCTCTGCCTGTGCCTGTGTGCCATAATCAGATTCTGTTTATTGCCCGTAAAGGGTCAAGGAGATGAGATTTGGGGTTTACTGCTGCTTGAGTGCGTCAAGTTGTTCACTGCTGATGGTAATAGGAGCCCAGCAGGGGACCACTCCAATGACGTGTGTTTGTTGGGCAACTGTGCCTCAGTGCTGTAGGAGTGCATTAAAATGATGACCTAAAGAGCAAACAGACAATCAGCGGGCTATGCAGTGCATTCATTCTGCTCCCAGGAATATCGTTCTGGTCATGCAATGCTCTCCCTTTCACAGCATTCTATATATCGTCCGTATTTCATTCAGAGTGGAGGACACTATGGGGTGCAATGGTGTACACTACACAGCTCTCCACACATTTCTGTAGTGTTATGCCACTGGGCAAAAACGGGTTGAATCAACGTTGTTTCCACATCATTTCGACAAAATAAATCTATGTGATGACGTTGAGTCATTTGCAAAGGTCATCAACGTAAGGGAATTTCATCTTTTTTTCACCCAACCTTTAACCGTAATCCAATGATGGTGATATTTGTTGTGGATTTCACGTTGAATTCACGTTAGTTGACAACTGAACCAAATCTAAATCAAAACCAGACGTTGAAATGATGTCTGTGCCCAGTGGGATTGTTTAGAAAAATGTGTGTGTGTGTACATGTACAGTACATGTTGATTTTCTTCGCTATCCACACCATAGATAAGGCGCTTAGAGAGGTTGTTTGAGGTCACTGTCCTCAGACGGCCTCGTTTCTGGGCTCTCTGCTCTCTGCTTAGACTCAGAGTGTTCAGTAACTGCTCAGTAAGCACAGCAGTTGGTAGTTTGGTCCCATCCCATCCTCTTTGGCATCACTTCACCACATCATCCCTGAATTTACTCACAGCCACTCAGACAGTAGAACTGCTTTGTCACAGGAATGGCTTTCTGATTGGAAGCATCTTTTTTTACATTAAGCTCTTTTTTTGTGAGCTGGCTTCATATCTCTTTATCATTGGCCATCTGATAATCAGATTACGTATTATAAATGTATTTGAATAGTGAGTGGTTCATGGTGATGGCCCTTTTCTTTTATCTGAAAAGTAAAATTGCTCTCTTTAGATGATGTTGAAAGAAGAAGTGAGCCCAATGGAGCTTTAAACACATCTGCTCTCTCTCTCTCTCTCTCTCTCTCTCTCTCTCTCTCTCTCTCTCTCTCTCTCTCTCTCTCTCTCTCTCTCTCTCTCTCTCTCTCTCTCTCTCTCTCTCTCTCTCTCTCTCTCACACACACTAGGCATGGTTTGATCATCCCTCCTGACAAATCCCCCTTTTTCTCACTCTCACAGAACTGTCACCCCTGAGCCAATTTTCTGTAATAAATCGGCAGATAATAGGCCTGTCCAGTGGCCGTTGTTTTGTCGGGGTAAAGTGTTTAAAATGAATTTAACCGGTGAGGCTGAAGAATACATTTCGTATTACGCATGTCAGTGATGTACAACGGCCCATTAGCAAAAAAAATGTATTGGGTATGATGCCAAACTCCGTAATCAAGGCCTCTCGCAGAGCCTGTGTGCCAGACAAAAGACTGCACACAATCCCAAGCGTTAGCTATGCATGCTTTTCAGTTGCCGTGGCTAAGGGGGGTGTGCCACGCAGGAACAACATGCATGCGCACTTTGTTTTATTGCTCCTCCACAGATGCTTTTTTGTTCACATTTTCAAGCTTTGTCAATTCTGCTCTTCTCTCTCTGAGCTGACTGCCTCCCAAAAACCAGAGAACGTGACAGAGAGATGCCCTTCAAAAAAGCTCTGTTAAACACAATTGTGACTTACTTTGGGGTTAGAGGAGAAGGAGAAGGTTGGCTAAAGAGCTGGCTGAGCTGTAGACCTGAATGGGTGAATATACTGTGGAAAATAGAATGTAAATAGGCAGCTGGTCAGTTGGCAATAAGGCCTTCTGTCCTTCTTGGGGCAACCTATGACCTCGGTGCACTGCCACGACAAGACACACACAGGGCTGGTTTCCTTGACCCAGATTAATCCTAGTCCTATATTTTACTCAGATGTTTTCCCTCTAAAATAAATCAGAGTTGTAGTATGCATGGTTTTGGCAGGTGCTATGTTGCTATTTGTTCTAGTAGGTTCAAGGCCAGAGGTTTGGGTCAGTGAGTTTGTTTCACATAGTAGCTCATCTGTTTGCAACAGCTTTATATGATTTGTAGTCACACTTATTTTGATCTGTGTGTGTGAAGTACAGATGTAGGATCTTAATTTGATCACTCTTTTGTTGCTGAGACTTTTCCTCCACAGCAGGAAATGCAAACTTGTAGTTTATTCAAGGTTTAAAAAGGCTTCAAAGTTAGGAATTTCCACTTTAAAATGTCAGACTTGATTTGCTCTAACGAAAAATGTTTCAACCCCCACAAAAAAACTCATTTCATTGTAATCTACATAATAATTCACATTTCCTGTTACTGCAGGATTATTTTCCTGCTGTAGCAAACTGGCTCAAATTAAGATCCTACATCTGTAGCCATAGTATATGATAATGATGAGGTAATGCTGAATGGATAGAACAATACAGCTAATAATGTGTTAAATACTGAGGTCGTGGGAAAAGCGCAGTCTTGCCAATTAGTGGGATAGTGCTGATTAACCCTCCCTATGCCACATTGTGTAGACCCTGGCCCTCTATAAGGGTTGGGATTCAACAGGCCACAATAGACACCCCTCAACACAAAAACAAACCTCTAGCTCATCTTTAGGGACGTGCGTGTGTGTTTGTGTGTTTGTGTGTGTTCGGAGGGAACTTACTCAGGCTGTATTGAGGTTAAGCTTTCAGTTATTATCGCAAGCCTTAACCAACTCTACAGCTAACTAGTATATTTATATGAATGTCGGGCACATTCATGAGAGACTACATATGAGTTGGTTAGAAGTTAGGTATAAAACATTACGAATTTCAAACAAGTTCAACCCAGCACATAAATGTCCTCTGAGTGTCTCAGAGGACAGGTGTCGTCGGACGAGGGTCCTATAGAAGAGAGATGGATGATGTATTCAACGCTCCTCTATGTGTCTGGTGTTTGATTGGCCACATGAAAGCAGAGTCATCAACATGACTCATTATAATTCCAGAACCCCAACAATTAATGTTTGATGTTCTGTTTCCAGATCATTGGTTTCTGCACTACATTTAAACTTGGATGTGTTCTTGTCAAACGCTCTTGTAAATGCAATAGTGCATATCTGTTTTATAGCAGGAAATGCACAGATTGTTTAGATTCAAATTGTCTGTTTAAAAATGTCGATTTTCATGCAATTCACGTTTGTGGGATCTCACGTGGCATATTCCAGTTTGGACAAGAGAATAGATGATGTTGTTTTTACGTTGCTGTTGCGACTACAGTACAGAGATACCTGTATCTGTGTGTAACCTCAAGAGATTGAATTGGCCATCTGCAAATGTGTTTTGTCTTTCTGTCTATTTCTAATGCTCCGAATATTATTGTTTTTCAGAGCTGTACAAAGATAGGTTAATACGAACAACACATCACTGCAATTCTAGAGACATATATCTTTGTTAACCCTGACAACCTTTTCCTGAACATTGTGCTGCATTGTGTATCAGACTGAAGATATGACTAGGGTCTATTCCCATGGGAAAGAGCACTTTAAATGGCCTTCTGTCGATTGATGTGTCTGAGAGTCAGTGTCAACAATATTGCTGAAATGCAGTTATTCACAGCTCCTACAGTGGGGAAAAAAAGTATTTAGTCAGCCACCAATTGTGCAAGTTCTCCCACTTAAAAAGATGAGAGAGGCCTGTAATTTTCATCATAGGTACACGTCAACTATGACAGACAAATTAAGAAAAAAACATCCAGAAAATCACATTGTAGGAGTTTTTATGAATTTATTTGCAAATTATGGTGGAAAATAAGTATTTGGTCACCTACAAACAAGCAAGATTTCTGGCTCTCACAGACCTGTAACTTCTTCTTTAAGAGGCTCCTCTGTCCTCCACTCGTTACCTGTATTAATGGCACCTGTTTGAACTTGTTATCAGTATAAAAGACACCTGTCCACAACCTCAAACAGTCACACTCCAAACTCCACTATGGCCAAGACCAAAGAGCTGTCAAAGGACACCAGAAACAAAATTGTAGACCTGCACCAGGCTGGGAAGACTGAATCTGCAATAGGTACGCAGCTTAGTTTGAAGAAATCAACTGTGGGAACAATTATTAGGAAATGGAAGACATACAAGACCACTGATAATCTCCCTTGATCTGGGGCTCCACGCAAGATCTCACCCCGTGGGGTCAAAATGATCACAAGAACGGTGAGCAAAAATCCCAGAACCACACGGGGGGACCTAGTGAATGACCTGCAGAGAGCTGGGACCAAAGTAACAAAGCCTACCATCAGTAACACACTATGCCGCCAGGGACTCAAATCCTGCAGTGCCAGACGTGTCCCCCTGCTTAAGCCAGTACATGTCCAGGCCCGTCTGAAGTTTGCTAGAGTGCATTTGGATGATCCAGAAGAGGATTGGGAGAATGTCATATGGTCAGATGAAACCAAAATATAACTTTTTGGTAAAAACTCAACTCGTCGTGTTTGGAGGACAAAGAATGCTGAGTTGCATCCAAAGAACACCATACCTACTGTGAAGCATGGGGGTGGAAACATCATGCTTTGGGGCTGTTTTTCTGCAAAGGGACCAGGACGACTGATCTGTGTAAAGGTAAGAATGAATGGGGCCATGTATCGTGAGATTTTGAGTGAAAACCTCCTTCCATCAGCAAGGGCATTGAAGATGAAACGTGGCTGGGTCTTTCAGCATGACAATGATCCCAAACACACCGCCCGGGCAACGAAGGAGTGGCTTCGTAAGAAGCATTTCAAGGTCCTGGAGTGGCCTAGCCAGTCTCCAGATCTCAATCCCATAGAAAATCTTTGGAGGGAGTTGAAAGTCCGTGTTGCCCAGCGACAGCCCCAAAACATCACTGCTCTAGAGATCTGCATGGAGGAATGGGCCAAAATACCAGCAACAGTGTGTGAAAACCTTGTGAAGACTTACAGAAAACGTTTGACCTGTGTCATTGCCAACAAAGGGTATATAACAAAGTATTGAGAAACTTTTGTTATTGACCAAATACTTATTTTCCACCACAATTTGCAAATAAATTCATTAAAAATCCTACAATGTGATTTTCTGGAAAAAAAAATCTCATTTTGTCTATCATAGTTGACGTGTACCTATGATGAAAATTACAGGCCTCTCTCATCTTTTTAAGTGGGAGAACTTGCACAATTGGTGGCTGACTAAATACTTTTTTCCCCCACTGTATAAAAGAGATAGAGCTTTGAAAGTGTGAGGACTCAGCTGTCTCCTGCTCCCTACCATGACTGAAAGATCCCACTGGGCACACACTGGTTGAATCAACGTTGTTTCCACGTCATTTCAAAGAAATTACGTTGAACCAGTGTGGAACAGACGTTGAATTGACGTCTGTACCCAGTGGGATGCTTTTCCACTACAGAAAGAAGCGCAATATTTGCACTATAAGTGTTCAGTGAGGGGACACAGAGACTTCAAAGCTACTCCGACGTGTAGAATACTTGGTAAATGTTTTGTAAATCATCCCCAAGTCTAGATAACTGCTGAGGATTTGGGTGAGAAGTTTGTTTTATAGTAAGGATGCCTATTGTCTGGAACCCCCTTTACTGTGGCAATCCTTTTATCGTCTGTGAAGAGAGTACAAATAATTATTGCTCTAAGACAGCCTGGTCCCAACATACTGTAACAAGTGTGAACCTCATATAGCAGAACAATGAGAGCAAATCCCAACGTTTCTGGAAGATTGCATGCATACATTGAACCCATTGCCACAAGTCACAGATGTGGTTCTATATAAGCTCTCTTGAGCCTGGGTAGATTTTCAGTCTGTAATGGTTTTGGACTCCATTGAGATCCAAGGGTTAAGCTGAAGGCCTAACGTCTTAGTGCTAGGGTCAATATTTCTTGACAAATGGTTGGAAGAGTACTTGAAACGCAAAGGTTGGGGGTCACAACCTTTTTGACCTTTCAACCAGTGGCCCTTAATACGTTTTACCTCTAGAGCGCCAACAGAATGGCCAAACATATGTCAAGGATAATTCAAGGTCAAATGGACCTGACCTGATAATCTACTTTGAAAGAGTCCAACTCCAGTCATTTACTGTGTTTAACCAGGCCTATATCTTCTGAGGATCTTCTGCTGGTCAAAAGACTTTATTGGACCTTTTAAATAGTGAGCAAACTGTGAACCAAGAGCCAGAAAAGATCTGCAAATATGTCCAAATCAACAGGCCCCTAGTTACTGGTTCAACAAACATGCAAGAAAATATTGTCCACTTTAAACTTGACATAATGTTTCCTTCGCCTCTGAATTGATTGAAAATCCCATTGAATGCAATTCTTTGGGACAAAGGCACACAATAGAGAATTAATGCCTAACAAAAGGCCTTAGACTATATTTGAAAAAACATCGTAAATTGACCTTGTCGGCCTGTGCACCTACCCCCACACTATTCTGTACCTCCCACCCTCTCCCCTTACTCACAAGGTCGTCCCCAATTGATGTCCAGAGCCAATGGGGACAGACCTCCTTTATATGTTCTTTAACGGTCCACTAAATGGGTTTGAGGTCAAGCGATTAGTGTCTCAGGTCAACCCTGGCACCTGCATGCTAACACTGATTACACAATAAGGGCAGTCTGCAAGGAGGCTGCACTTGGTAAGTGTAAATAGCTGTAGGAGATGAATTGATAGATTTGAGAAACAATCCTTGTTCTTAAAAGCTCCATTCAGCACTTCGATAAAAGGTTTTTGTGTAGAACCTTCCGTAAAAGGAGGGAGAGGCTATCAGATTCTTGAGGTCAGCCACCATGGCTGAAGAGAAGTGAAGTTATTTCAAAAGCCTCCTTATCCATGGTCTCTGTTTCGTCCCTGTGAGAGAGAAACCACACAGCCTGACTGGAGATGGCTTTTAACAGCCGAGATTACAGTAGAGTAGCGCAGGAAGAATACACATCCTTTTATTCTCGCTTGTCTCCGCTTCAATTGCATACAACTGCCTCCCTTCTCACCATGCTGAGCCCTTCATGCATGAGCTTGTCCGCATTTCAATAGCCTTTGTGTTAGTCGGGATTCAAACAAGATAGGTTGCCTGCCTTTGACTCCTCTGCTGTCTCTCCTAGGATAAATATTTCACCTGTCACACAAAGAAGAATGTTTGGGATGACTTGCTACTGTAAAAATCCACTTTGGGATTTAAATTGAGTGAATGATTTTTAAAAAGTCTCATCCAAAAGGCTGACGTTGGCTTTCATCAGGCGATGTATATTTGTTGATGCCGTGATTTGCATAGTCTTTCAGGGAGTTCGGGGAGAGTGAAATCCTTTGGCACTCACAGTAGGCTATTGTAAACCCATTGTCAACTTTAAACAGTGCTACAGTACACACAAAGCTGCCTTGAGAAGTACAGTCGTTTCCCTAATGTGTGGTGGAATTAGAATGTATTAGATTTATGATAGCTAAAACCTTATCATCATTATTTAGAAGGATGATAGGTCGCCAATTATCTGGAAGCATAGATAATCAGTGTGATGTGAACCGCCCAAATAATAATGGACATTACATCATCACTGTGAGACATCTCTCTACAGGATACATCTCAAGGCATGGCCAAGATCTAGTACCCCCTTGACTATGATTGATGAAACTGTATATTTACCGAGTCCATTCCCAAGCCTCCTGTACTGAGGATCCTTTCTCCTCTGTAGTCTTAAGGCAGAGGCCTGGGACGGAGGGGACTGTGTCCTCTCTGGGTCCTGGGACCTAATTAATAATGTTTGTTAGACCCATTGTGAAGCGGGATAGTAAGGTCACTAACTCGAACAGCAAAAGGAGTTTTAAAAGCCTTGGAAATGCATAAATTATGTAAATATGTCTATTGCCTTTAATACGTATTGTTCCCCTCATTCAGAGGAATCTGTGAGAAACGAAGCACCCAGATCTCTATTGACTCCGCCTAATGGTATTAGCTGAAAACCATGAGCACCATACAGAAATGTTCTTATAGGCTATGTGGTACCGCATATTATATGTTAATTAATCTGAATATGGACTCAATTCTTGACATTATTCTTTGAACATAAAACTTAGGTGCATGCAGACAGTCATCCAACCACTACATAAAACTGTCTATAGTCATTTTGATATTCATGGCCATTTCGGATTTATAAGTAATGGAGAATAAAGCCAAAGCGGACATGTTTGTCCCCTCCTTGATCAGTGTTGTATTGTATTGTTCCTGCTGGCTGGTTGGTTGGCAGGCCAGGCAGATATGGCAGTAGATGCATGGATTAATAGGGACCAGACTGCTGCGGGGAAGCCAGGGCCCGGGGTCCACCACACACTGAAGTGAGGCCTCAGTCCCCCCTACATACACAACCCCACCACAACAAAGCACCAGGCCATCTTATGGTTCACTACAATCGCTCAAGAGAGGATTTTGGATCAGTAAGTACCAAAAACGAAAGAGGGGATTGAAAGGGGGCGAGGGGGCGAGGAGCTGAAGGGTGTCCTGTGAGTTGTGATCTTTGTTCAGTTCCGAGGGGCTTATGTCCTGGGCTTCTCTCCTAACAATCCGAGAGGGAGCGGTCTTCTACAAGCAGGGCCTCCCTCATCTCTCTGTCCACTCTCAAAGTTTCACCTCGTTCTGGGAAGAATGGCCGCCATTGTAGATAAAGCACCTCTTATAGATCCTGTACCAACCTATGAGCTTGTAATGGACTAAACTGGGCCTCCTCTCCCTTGGGAGTGAGGGAAATCCCAGAGGTTTAATTAAATGACTAGTTAATTGATTCCCGTATTGATGTTCTTGTTAGGAGGTGAAAGTGAATACACAATGACGTGGCAACAGTCAGTTACAAAATGGAACAGAGAGGATGGTTGTCCCAATAAAACAAAGCACTAGGAAAGTCAACAATCAAAATATTTGCATTGACTGTAATTAGCTAAAACCGAATGTCAGTGATTTGGATTTTACACTACAAGTAGTTATAACAAATGCCAGGGAATCATTTTCATTTCAGACCGGTTAGACACTTTCTTGGACAAAGATCACATTTGTTCCACGTGTTTCCCTGAATTGAACCCAAGTTTATTTGTAACTGCTAATTGCTGTGCTACGCATGGGGCTACTACAGTAGGTTTTAGTTTCATTGGATTGTTGTTACTGTTTTTTTAATTATTATTACAGAGTGAGGCTAGCTTCAAAGCCAGTGTTCAATTACCAAGAAAACAGAGTGTTGTTTGTTATGACTAGCAGCTTTCATATTATCATTATTTATATATTTTCACAATTTCTAATTAGTTCTGCCTTCTTTATCAAACACATTCTCAAAGTTATGTGAAAACTTCTCAGGGTGCATTTCTTCTCTGTTTAGATCAGGGCTCTCCAACCCTGTTCCTGGAGAGCTACCCTCCTGTAGGTATTTGCTACAACCACAGTTTTAACTAACCTGTTCAGCTTATGAACCAGCTAATTATTATAATCAGGTGCGTTAGATTAGAGTTGGAGAGAAAACCATACAGGGCGGTAGCTCTCCAGGAACAGGGTTGGAGAGCCCAAGTTTAAATTACAGTCTGCCATGTTTTAACTATCGCCTGTTATTTCATAATTTTTGTTTGAATTTCATAGGGAGGGACACATCAATGACGAGTGCCTTTCGCCTCCTTGGGAAACCACAAGTGGAATTCAGAACTCAGTGGAATTTGACTCATTCTTTGATAGAAAAGATGAGTAGCTACATTATCACTGTTATTTCCCAGCCATTGTTAACTATTTCTACCGGAATGATTATTATTGAGTAATCTGATAAAGAATCTCACTATTAGGGTTTCAAAATTTCGGTAACCCCCCTCCCCCCCCCCACCTTGTTGACATTGACTTTTCCAACCATCAAAAGTAAAACATTTCACTAAGAGCTCCCACCCCAAGGTTATTTCATTAAGAGCTCCCACCCCAAGATCATTTCACAAAGAGCTCCCACCTCAAGGTCATTTCACAAAGAGCTCCCACCCGAAGGTCATTTCACTAAGAGCTCCCACCTCAAGGTAATTTCACAAAGAGCTCCCACCCGAAGGTCATTTCACTAAGAGCTCCCACCCCAAAGCTCATTTCACTAAAATGGTGGATTGGTCGCTTTACTTGAGTTTTACTTCACCATATTTAAAAAGAAATGTTTTTGAGGTGTGGATGGGACCCCTCTTTTTGCTGAGACCACCACTTCTAATTTCACATTGACGTTTATTAAGAGTCACGTCGATGTTCATACACAAAATGTGTAAATGAATAGCTTAGAAAAATCTATTCCTTTTGTTTATCTCCTCATAAGTTCAGAAGATCCACTCATTCAGCCGCTGAGAAGATAAGCTTGTCAATCGTAAACACGAGGGTTGAAAGAAAGAAACTCCCATTGAAAGACAGTGTTTACGCTCTGCAGTGTACCAAATCAATGGAAAGACAGGATCAAAGACATTCTTGACTTCCTGCACTAAGCTATGGCCTGTATTATTGCATGGTCACCTGTGTAATAAAAGTATTGCATCCCAAATTGCACCCTATTCCCAATAGTGCACTACTTTGACCAGGGCTCATAGGGCTCTGGGCATAAGTAGTGTACTATTTAGGGAATAGGGTGCAATTTTCGGACGCATTCAGTTAAGTGTGAGGGCCTTCCCTTTCCTCCTTCTGCCCTTCTATGAGCTGAGCTGCGCTGGGCATGCCATGCATATGAACCCCAATGATCAAAAATGGTCTTGTCAACACCCCAGGGCTTATAAATGGGAACTGGACCAGAAAGGCAAAAACATGGGGAGGGTAGAGTGGATTGCGGTGGGGAGGGGCGTGTGTGGGGGTGGGTAGTTTGGGAGGGGTTAGGGGGGGCTACTGTATGAACCCACCCAGGGATAATACAAGGATATAAAGGCACTCTGTTCCAAATACAGCACTGTGGGGAACACTCATGTTTTTCAGTTTAAAGGAACCAAAGGAGACTTTGTAACCTTGTCTACCTATTACAGAAATTATGTATGGAACCAGTTTTTTTTAAATCTGCAATACAAGGAATAGGACTTGACACAACATCATCTAATGATTTGTACCAATGCAGACCTTGCTGTCAGAAGTCCCAGAGAATATCAAACTCCATGGGGTGAACTCCAGCATCTCTTACGTCTGGCAGTATAGTAGTTAACGTGAACAGCTAGCCTAACCCAGAATGTGTATATGTGTTTTGGTACCGCAGCAGATGAGCGTTGTCGGAACAGAAGCATTAGCTAACAGGCGTGGAGAATGCATCTGATGTGTCCAGTCACATCCAGTCCCTTTCCTCTCTGCCCATCAGTCCAGTTGTGGTTAGTGGGACGGAGTGGGATTGACACAGATTGACTTGACATGGCAGGAGCCTGTGGCGAGGCTCGCCGCACCGCTGACCCCTGGGCAGCTCCCCTTAATCTGGGGACAGAGCCAGGGACAGGCACCATGTGGCGATGTGTGTAAAGATCCTTCAGGGCCTGTCACCCTGCCCAAACCTCTTTCGCAGTGTACACATACACACACACACACACACACACACACCCCACACACACACACACACACACACACACACACATACAAATGCACGCACGCACACATGCGCGCACACAACCTCCACCCTCATCCTTCTGGCACACTAGGGTCCTTGTCGTGTCCCATCACTCTCCACCATAGAGGAATGTTCTAGAACTATTTATCAAATTAATTGAAATTCTATGCTCTCCACTGCCCTGCCCTGCTGCAGTGTGGGATGCAGAATGGTCATAAATCCTTATTTAGCCCCATTCAACCTTAGAATGGGACAAGAGGTGGACAGCACTGCAGATCTTCTCATTCACTAGTTTTCAGTGTATGCATGGGCCTGTCTGGTATGCATCAATTCTCTTTCTGTTGATTTTCCCACCAGAATGATGTATTACCTTTTGATTAGACCACCTACACTACCGTCTACACTTTACTATACTGTAGAAATGAAACAAATGGAAAAAATGAAACAAATGGCAAATTATCTTTGAAGAATTTGAGAGGTGGAGCTGGGTGGTATCTGTTCATTTATCTTAGTAGAGTCCTTCTTTTGTCTTGATGGCAGGTCTGTCTTATCCTACTGTCAGAGAGGCAGTAAAGCGAGAGATGCCGGCTGGGACAAGCCCATGCTAAGCTGAGCTGTGCTTTCTTGAAACACCTCATTAATGTGGGGTCTTTAGGAAACGTGTTGTGATTTATGCTGGACATGCACTGTAGCACATTAATGCCTGATTGGTAAGTGTTTAAGTGGACAATTTGCGTCACCACTGCGTCAGTGGGGACCTTTGTAAAGGGATACCCTTTTATGTACTTGTCACGACTTCCTCCGAAGCTGCCTCCTCTCCTTGTTCGGGCAGGCTTCGGCGTTCGTCGTCACCGGCCTTCTAGCCACTGCTGCTCCTCTTTTCATCATTCCATTTGTTTTGTCTTGTTTTTCACACACACCTGGTTCATATCCCCTCAGCAGTCTCTGTATAAGTATTCCCTCTGCTCCCCATGTCTTTGTGTGTTATTGTTTCCATGTGGAGGTGTCGCTAGCTCGGTTGAGCATTATGTACTTTTATCGCCGGGATATTCACCCGTGTGTTTTTGTTTCCCCAGTACGCATTGAAGGCGCACTATATTTTGTTTACGCATTGCTGCTAACTGCTGTATTGGACGAAAAAAACATATTCTGTGATTCACACCTCCTGCGCCTGACTCCCTAATCACCTGCTACAGAATCACACACCCAACAGAATGGAGTCAGCAGGAGTGAAGAGTATGCCTGGAGTCTTTGAGCGGGTCCGGGAGCATTCCAATATGTTAGCCAGCTTGGGCGAAGCGATGGATCGTCCAGCGCCTGAAGAGGAGAGGACCCGACCCTGCGGAACCAGCTGAGCGACATATTCTTGAGTCCCCTGATTTCCCTGTTGTGTTGGGCCTTCCCTGGCTTGCACTACACGACCCCACCTTTTCGTGGCTGCAGACGGTTCTTGCGGGGTGGTCGCGAGACTGTCAGGGTAGGTGTCTAGCTGTTTCCAGTGAATACCTCGATTTGGCGCACGCTTTTTCCAAAACGCAGGCGACCAAATTACCACCCCATCGGGCGGGGGATTGTGCGATAAACCTCCGGTTAGACGCTGTGCCTCCTAGGAGTCATGTATATCCCCTGTTGCAGGCTGAAATGGAGACTATGGAGACATACGTCTCCGAGTCCCTGCGTCAGGGGTTCATACGTCCCTCCTAGAGTTAATTTTTCGTGAAGAAGAAAGACAGGGGTCTGCGCCCTTGCATTGATTACCGTGCACAAACGACCATTCGCTATAGTTACCCTCTACCCCTCATTTCCTCTGTGATTGAATCAATGTATGGATCTCAGGAATGCGTACAACCTGGTGCGTGTCCGGGAAGGGGACGAATGGAAGACAGCATTTAGCACAACCACGGGGCATTATGAATACCCGGTGATGCCGTACGGGTTGATGAATGCTCCATCAGTCTTCCAGTCCTTTGTGAACGAGGTGTTTCGGGACATGCTTGGTCGCGGTGTGGTGGTCTACATCGATGACATCCTGGTGTATTGCGCTACGCGCGCCGAGCATGTGTCCCTGGTTCGCAGAGTGCTTGGCCAACTGTTGGAGCAGGACCTGTTTACCAAGGCAGAAAAATGTCTGTTCTTCCAACAATCCGTCTCCTTCCTCGGATACCACATCACCACCTCAGGTGTGGAGATGGAGGGAGACCGCATTTCAGCCGTGCGTAATTGGCCGACTCCAACCACGGTAAAGGAGGTGCAGCGCTTCATTGGCTTTGCCAATTACTATCTGAGGTTTATCCGGGGCTTTGGCAAGGTCGCAGTCCCCATCACCTCTCTGTTGAAGGGTGGGCCGTCCCGGCTCCGCTGGTCTGCTGAGGCTGACAGGGCTTTCAGTAACCTGAGGGCTCTGTTCACCTCAGCCCCGGTACTGGCCCATCCCGATCCATCATTGCCGTTCATAGTAGAGGTGGACGCGTCCGAGGTAGGGGTAGGCGCTGTCCTATCGCAATGCTCGGGCACACCACCCAAGCTCCGCCCCTGTGCCTTCTCTCTAAGAAGCTCAGCCCAGCGGAGCAGAACTATGACGTTGGTAATCGGGAGCTGTTGGCTGTTGTCAGAGCCCTGACAGCGTGGAGGCACTGGCTCAAGGGGGCTAAACACCCTTTCCTCGTCTGGACTGACCACTGTAACCTGGAGTACATCTGGGCAGCGAGGAGGCTGAACCCTCGCAAGGCCAGGTGGGCCTTGTTCTTTACCCGGTTTGATTTCAAGCTGTCCTATATACCAGGTACTAAGAACGTGAAGGCAGACACACTGTCACGGTTGTATGACACAGAGGAGAGGCTGACAACACCCCCATACTCCCGGCCTCCTGCATTGTGGCGCCGGTGGTGTGGGCGGTGGACGCGGACATAGAGCGGGGCGTTACGCACAGAGCCATCTCCACCTCAGTGCCCAGCTGGGCTTCAGTACAAGCCATCTAGTGTCCGTGATCGTCTTATCTATTGGGCACACACGTCCCCCTCCTCTGGTCACCCAGGCATCGGCCTTACAGTGCGCTGCCTGACCGGGAAGTACTGGTGGCCTACCTTGGCTAAGGACGTGAGGGTGTATGTCTCCTCCTGCTCAGTGTGCGCCCAGAGTAAGGCACCTAGGCGGGTAAGTTACATCCTTTACCAGTTCCACAATGGCCATGGTCCCACTTATCGATCGATTTTCTTACTGATCTTCCCCTCTCTCAGGGTAACACCACCATCCTGGTCATTGTGGACCGCTTCTCTAAAGCCTGCCGCCTCCTTCTCCCCACGGCCCTGCAAACTGCGGAAGCCCTGTTTACTCACGTCTTCCGGCACTACGGGGTGCCAGAGGACGTAGTGACTGACCAGGGTCCCCAGTTTACGTCTAGGGTCTGGAAGGCGTTCATGGAACGTCTGGGGGTCTCGGTCAGCCTTACCTCTGGGTTTAACCCCGAATCTAATGGGCAGGTGGAATGGGTGAATCAGGATGTGGGTAGGTTCCTGCGGTCCTACTGCCAGGACCGGCCGGGGGAGTGTTCATGCCACTGGTTCCAGGTAGAACCCTTTTGGGTTCCATGTAGAACCCTCTGTGGAAAGGGTTCTACATTGAACCCAAAAGGGTTCTACCTGGAACCAAAATGGTTGTACCTGGAACTAAAAAAGGTTATTCAAAGGGTTCTCCTATGGGGACAGCCGAAGAACCCTTTTAGGTTCTAGATAGCACTTTTTTTTCTAAGAGTGTAGGCTACACTATGATTTGTCCTTAATGTGATGACCCATCCATTGTCTGCATGGTTCGGGTTGTGACGCGGGAATAAAGGGTTGAATTTGTTTCTGGTACTTTCCCTGTCATGTCCTCACAGAGCTCAGATAGTTGAAAGTAATCTCCTTGCACCATTCCCAATGAATGGGAATTGATTTCCCCTGGGGGGTCTTAGCAATGACCTCTAAATTATTGTCCTGCCTAATTTGTTTGAATTGGGCTTTTATTATGAAAAGTACCAATATCTATGGGGTCAGAACAGAATAGCTGCATAGCTCAATAAAGAACCCTAGATTTAACATTTAACCCACTTAGTCATAGTGAGAAGTTTTCATGGTTTAACCTGATTCTGAGCTGATGGTTATAATAGAAAACTATTTTGGGGAGGAGTGTTGCTGCTTTATTTTGGACTCCTGGTGGCCCTCCTGCCTGCCTGTTCAGCCTGAGGTGTCCAATAACCCAATTTGAGTTGACTTTGCTTGTCCAGGGAGAGAGGCGGCCTGGGGTTATGGAATGGGATAATTCAAGGAACACAATGAAGTCAAACATAGAGCGCACACTCACACACGAGCGTGCGCACATCCATGCACACACACAAACATGCACGCACACACGTACACACACACAAATGCACGCACGAACACACACTCACATGCAATGCTTGAGTGAGCTCATTTGGTTCATTTTAGGGGCTGCACTGCGATCACAATATCTATAGTAGTTCATGATCAATATGGAATTTATCTCTACCCCATTTCCCTCTACCTATATATTACATTCTCTCGTTGAATTTAGGCTATTATCTCAATACAGCTTCATAATATTCATTATTAAGAAAACTCTCATCTTAAATGAAAACTCTCAGAATATTTTCTGTGAAGTTTGAATAATTAACCTGAATAGTAAAGTGTAGTTGAGCATCTGAACTACACTTTACTATTCAGTTTAATTATTCAACTTGAGCCTTGGTAATGTATGAGTCATTCTTCACTTATGGATAGAGCTCTTTGTTGACAATGAATCAGAGTATGGATAAAATGACAAATTAATTAAACCAGCTCCCCGCTGACTCCTGATTATCAGACCAAATGGTGCGTTAATTGCATTATGTTTGTTTAAACAGGGCAATTAGTGAAAACAGAGTGATGAGAAATGTATTAATCCCCCGCTCACAGCAAATTGAAACCCATTTCTTCACAGATCAACTAGTTTTTATGAAATAAACAAAACATGCTCAAACGAGTGAGAATGTTCAGAGGCTTGATGTATATTATATTGTGTCATTTCCCATCAAATGTTATGAACAATGATATTATTCATAAAAGTTGCATGAAAGAAATGACTAATGTCAGGAGTACCCTTTTACACCTGACGTGATTCATAAACTGAAAAAAAATCAAAGATCCACTTTAATACTACATTACAGCTATTCCACGCTCCATCCCTAAGTGATTTCGCCCCTATATATTTTTGTCAATATTGATTGATATCTTCATTAATTGCCAGGCGGCGTCGGACCAGGTGCTGAGTGTGTGGAGCTCGGGGATACAGTGTGCTGTGAACGTCATGCCTTATTAAGAGCCGGGCCGACGGCCTCGGAGCGAGCCGTAAGCCATTGTTGGACTTGGCAACAGCTTATAGCTCCCTGGGGTTTGTACCATAAAAGGGCTTTCTGTTAGTGGCCCGAGTGCTTATTGTAGAAAAATTGTCCCTCAAAATAATTAGCATAGAAGAATGCAAAATGCATAATGTTAGGCAATTGACAGCTGCTTAGCTGAAACAAAGGGCTGTAAAATGGCTTTTGGTTTGAGCAGCACTTCTCATGGAAATGAACCATTGCCTGCCTTTTGGGGGCAAAGGGATATATCTATGTGGTTATGCTAATTGTGTATTCATTCATATATTTGATTAATTATTAGTGTATTTAGTTACGTATTCATTTGTATTCAAATTGGATGGGTAGGCTAGATTGTCCTCTCTCTCTTTGTCTCTTTCTCTTTGTCTCTCTCTCTCTCTCTCTCTCTCTCTCTCTCTCTCTCTCTCTCTCTCTCTCTCTCTCTCTCTCTCTCCCTCCCTCTTTGTTTCTCTCTCTATCTCTCTCCATCTCTCTCTTTATATCTCTCTCCGTCTTGTGTCAAGTGAATGTCATTAAGGGTGAAACTTTCAAAAATGTCACACAGAAAACTACTGTTTTATTTAAGAAAAGGTTTCAATAATTTATGATTATTTTAGGATCCACAAGATTCCTGGTGTCTACGCAGCAGGCTGGCAACTCACATCCCAGCGTAACCTTTGCAGAATAACATCCTCCAAAATAACTCCCTTGTTGAGATAACTAGAAACAAGTCATCACTTTCTTGCCTGAATACTTCTGGAATGGGGTTGGTTGAGTCCTAGTGGTCCTCAAAAGGTTGGAGTAGTGGGATAGAGCCCATATTTAAGTAATGTAAAGTGCTAACAGCATGTATTCATAGAGGGAGGATTCCAGAATGTTGTGTGATTCCTGAATGATGTAGGCTATGAAAAGGACTGACATTATCTCCAACATTCCAGACAGGGCCTGTGCCCTGTGTTTAGTATGCTAACGCTCCCTCTAATTCAGCTTTGGGCGCAGAAATAGAAAAGTGAGCAGTGCCAGAGGCATCATGCCCATAGGGGGCAAAAGCGGCACGTGCCCCCTCAGATTTGTCCCTTTTTTATGTATATAATAAAACAATTAAAAAAATGTTTCTCTGTAATACTACTAGCCGGTTAGGAATTTTATGACTTTGGCTTTAGCTAGCCCAGATAGGTACCCAATCTCCACACCTCATAACTAGGTACCAAGAAGCCATTTCAGGATATCAATCAAGTTAGAGTAGCTAGCTCGTTTAACTATCTTAGCTGGCATGCCCGCTGGCAAGGTTGGTAAACTTGAGAAAAATAAGCAATTCCTAAATGTATTGAATAAGACTAACATTCCTTTCAATCTTTTACCCAGATTTTAGCAGAGAAGCATATTTAGTTTCTTTAAAAAAATAACCACCAGTCAGGAGGACACAGACAGCTCAAGAGGTATGCTTAGATATGCAGAAAAATATACATATTTTTGACATAGAATCAAGCATTATGATTATGTCTCTAGATTGCAGGAAAAAGCTGTTTCAGGTGTTTGAAAAATGCACAATTCTACAACTTCCACCCCCAGCCATCCTCATGTATTTTGTGCCCCCTCAGATTTTCAGGGTGCATGATGCCTCTGAGCAGTGCAGCTGTGATTGTGAGGAGATCAGGTTTCAGCGGCTGTATAGGGCTAGTTACTGGCAGATGAATCATCACAGAGGACACGTGGACTAACTGACTGACTGACCAACTGGCTGGTTGATTGGGCTGACTGACTAGCTGACTGACTGACTGACTGGCTGGTTGACTGTCTTACTTACTGGCTGGCTGACTAACTGACTAGCTGACTGACTGACTGACTGACTGACTGACTGACTGACTGACTGGCAGGCTGACTGGCCGAGGTCAGAGGGATGAAACATGGCCGAACTCAAAGCTGTCAA
>NW_028159057.1:0-6000 GCF_964263955.1 Coregonus lavaretus | reverse complement strand
ACATAACGTTGTTATAACCCTCCATCATAAGGTTGTTTTAATCCTGTAACATTAGCTTGTTATAACCCTCCATCATAAGGTTGTTATAACCCTCTAACATATGGCTGTTATAACCCTCCATCATAAGGTTGTTATAACCCTCTAACATAAGGTTGTTGTAACCCTCCATCATAAGGTTGTTGTAACCCTCTAACATAAGGCTGTTATAACCTTCCATCATAGGGTTGTTTTAACCCTCTAACATAAGGTTGTTATAACCCTTCATCATAAGGTTGTTATAACCCTCTAACATAAGGTTGTTATAACCCTCCATCATAAGGTTGTTATAACCCTCTAACATAAGGTTGTTATAACCCTCCCTCATAAGGTTCTTATAACCCTCAAACATAAGGTTGTTATAACCCTCCATCATAAGGTTGTTATAACCCTCTAACATAAGGTTGTTATAACCCTCCTCATAATGTTGTTATAACCCTCTAACATAAGGTTGTTATAACCCTCCATCATAAGGTTGTTATAACCCTCTAACATAAGGTTGTTATAACCCTCCAGCATAAGGTTGTTATAACCCTATAACATAAGGTTGTTATAACCCTCCATCATAAGGTTGTTATATCCCTGTAACTTAAGGTTGTTATAACCTTCCATCATAAGGTTGTTATAACCCTGTAACATAAGGTTGTTATAACCCTGTAACATAAGGTTGTTATAACCCTCCATCATAAGGTTGTTATAACCCTCTAACATAAGGTTGTTATAACCCTCCATCATAAGGTTGTTATAACCCTCTAACATAAGGTTGTTGTAACCCTCCTTCATAAGGTTGTTATAACCCTCCATCATAAGGTTGTTTTAACCCTGTAACATACGCTTGTTATAAGCCTCCATCATAAGGTTGTTATAACCCTCCAACATAACGTTGTTATAACCCTCCATCATAAGGTTGTTTTAATCCTGTAACATTAGCTTGTTATAACCCTCCATCATAAGGTTGTTATAACCCTGTAACATAATGTTGTTATAACCGTCTAACATAAGGTTGTTATAACCCTCCATCATAAGGTTGTTATAACCCTCCAACAAAACGTTGTTATAACCCTCCATCATAAGATTGTTATAACCCTGTAACATAAGATTGTTATAAACCTCCATCATAAGGTTATGACCCTCCATCATAAGGTTGTTATAACCCTGTAAAAGAAGGTTGTTATAACTCTCCTTCATAAGGTTGTTTTAACCCTCTAACATAAGGTTGTTATAACCCTCCATCATAAGGTTGTTATAACCCTCTAACATAAGGTTGTTATAATCCTCCATCATAAGGTTGTTATAACCCTCCATCATAAGGTTGTTATAACCCTCTAACATAAGGTTGTTATAACCCTCCATCATAAGGTTGTTATAATCCTTCATCATAAGGTTGTTATAACCCTCTAACATAAGGTTGTTATAACCCTCTGACATAAGGTTGGTATAACCCTCCATCATAAGGTTGTTATAACCCTCTAACATATGGTTTTTATGACCCTCCATATTAAGGTTGTTATAACCCTTTAATATAAGGTTGTTATAACCCTCTGACATAAGGTTGTTATAACCCTCCATCATAAGGTTGTTATAACCCTCTAACATAAGGTTGTTTTAACCCTCCATCATAAGGTTGTTATAACCCTCCATCATAATTTTGTTATTACCCTCCAACATAATGTTGTTATAACCCTCCATCATAAGGTTGTTTTAACCCTCTAACATATGGTTGTTATAACCCTCAATAATAAGGTTGTTATAACCATCTAACATATGGTTGTTATAACCCTCCATCATAAGGCTGTTATAACCCTCTAACATAAGGTTGTTATAACCCTCTGACATAAGGTTGTTATAACCCTCCATCATAAGGTTGTTATAACCCTCCAACATAAGGTTGTTATAACCCTCCATCATAAGGTTGTTATAACCCTCTAACATAAGGTTGTTATAACCCTCCATCATAAGGTTGTTATAACCCTCCATCATAAGGTTGTTATAACCCTCTAACATAAGGTTGTTATAACCCTCTGACATAAGGTTGTTATAACCCTCCATCATAAGGTTGTTATAACCCTCTAACATAAGGTTGTTTTAACCCTCCATCATAAGGTTGTTATAACCCTCCATCATAATTTTGTTATTACCCTCCAACATAATGTTGTTATAACCCTCCATCATAAGGTTGTTTTAACCCTCTAACATATGGTTGTTATAACCCTCAATAATAAGGTTGTTATAACCATCTAACATATGGTTGTTATAACCCTCCATCATAAGGCTGTTATAACCCTCTAACATAAGGTTGTTATAACCCTCTGACATAAGGTTGTTATAACCCTCCATCATAAGGTTGTTATAACCCTCCAACATAAGGTTGTTTTAACCCTCTAACATATGGTTGTTATAACCCTCAATAATAAGGTTGTTATAACCATCTAACATATGGTTGTTATAACCCTCCATCATAAGGCTGTTATAACCCTCTAACATAAGGTTGTTATAACCCTCTGACATAAGGTTGTTATAACCCTCCATCATAAGGTTGTTATAACCCTCCAACATAAGGTTGTTATAACCCTCCATCATAAGGTTGTTATAACCCTCTAACATAAGGTTGTTATAACCCTCCATCATAAGGTTGTTATAACCCTCCATCATAAGGTTGTTATAACCCTCTAACATAAGGTTGTTATAACCCTCTGACATAAGGTTGTTATAACCCTCCATCATAAGGTTGTTATAACCCTCTAACATAAGGTTGTTATAACCCTCCATCATAAGGTTGTTATAACCCTCTAACATAAGGTTGTTATAACCCTCCATCATAAGGTTGTTTTAACCCTCTAACATATGGTTGTTATAACCCTCCATCATAAGGTTGTTTTAACCCTCTAACATATGGTTGTTATAACCCTCAATAATAAGGTTGTTATAACCCTCTAACATATGGTTGTTATAACCCTCCATCATAAGGTTGTTATAACCCTCTAACATAAGGTTGTTATAACCCTCTGACATAAGGTTGTTATAACCCTCCATCATAAGGTTGTTATAACCCTCTAACATAACGTTGTAATAACCCTCCATCATAAGTTTGTTATAACCCTCCATCATAAGGTTGTTATAACCCTCCATCATAAGGTTGTTATAACCCTCCAACAAAACGTTGTTATAACCCTCCATCATAAGATTGTTATAACCCTGTAACATAAGATTGTTATAAACCTCCATCATAAGGTTATGACCCTCCATCATAAGGTTGTTATAACCCTGTAAAAGAAGGTTGTTATAACTCTCCTTCATAAGGTTGTTTTAACCCTCTAACATAAGGTTGTTATAACCCTCCATCATAAGGTTGTTATAACCCTCTAACATAAGGTTGTTATAATCCTCCATCATAAGGTTGTTATAACCCTCCATCATAAGGTTGTTATAACCCTCTAACATAAGGTTGTTATAACCCTCCATCATAAGGTTGTTATAACCCTCCATCATAAGGTTGTTATAACCCTCTAACATAAGGTTGTTATAACCCTCCATCATAAGGTTGTTATAACCCTCCAACATAACGTTGTTATAACCCTCTAACATAAGGTTGTTATAATCCTTCATCATAAGGTTGTTATAACCCTCTAACATAAGGTTGTTATAACCCTCTGACATAAGGTTGGTATAACCCTCCATCATAAGGTTGTTATAACCCTCTAACATATGGTTTTTATGACCCTCCATATTAAGGTTGTTATAACCCTCTAATATAAGGTTGTTATAACCCTCTGACATAAGGTTGTTATAACCCTCCATCATAAGGTTGTTATAACCCTCTAACATAAGGTTGTTTTAACCCTCCATCATAAGGTTGTTATAACCCTCCATCATAATTTTGTTATTACCCTCCAACATAATGTTGTTATAACCCTCCATCATAAGGTTGTTTTAACCCTCTAACATATGGTTGTTATAACCCTCAATAATAAGGTTGTTATAACCATCTAACATATGGTTGTTATAACCCTCCATCATAAGGCTGTTATAACCCTCTAACATAAGGTTGTTATAACCCTCTGACATAAGGTTGTTATAACCCTCCATCATAAGGTTGTTATAACCCTCCAACATAAGGTTGTTATAACCCTCCATCATAAGGTTGTTATAACCCTCTAACATAAGGTTGTTATAACCCTCCATCATAAGGTTGTTATAACCCTCCATCATAAGGTTGTTATAACCCTCTAACATAAGGTTGTTATAACCCTCTGACATAAGGTTGTTATAACCCTCCATCATAAGGTTGTTATAACCCTCTAACATAAGGTTGTTATAACCCTCCATCATAAGGTTGTTATAACCCTCTAACATAAGGTTGTTATAACCCTCTAACATAAGGTTGTTTTAACCCTCTAACATAAGGTTGTTATAACCCTCCATCATAAGGTTGTTTTAACCCTCTAACATATGGTTGTTATAACCCTCAATAATAAGGTTGTTATAACCCTCTAACATATGGTTGTTATAACCCTCCATCATAAGGTTGTTATAACCCTCTAACATAAGGTTGTTATAACCCTCTGACATAAGGTTGTTATAACCCTCCATCATAAGGTTGTTATAACCCTCTAACATAACGTTGTTATAACCCTCTAACATAACGTTGTAATAACCCTCCATCATAAGTTTGTTATAACCCTCCATCATAAGGTTGTTTTAACCCTCTAACATAAGGTTGTTATAACCTCTGTGCATTCTTGAGGGTCTTCTCCTCTTGCCCTCTGTATCCACGAGGTCAGGCACAGTCTCCGGCCCTGGCCCCTCCTCACGCTGCAATAATGGAACAATTAACTGGGAGGAAAATTGCCCCTGGGCACAATCGCTCCGACTCCCTCCATTAGAAATAAAGAGAGAGAGAGCTCCGGTCTGTGATTAGGTCTGGGTTTTAATTGTCTTGCCGTCATGGCGGCAGGGTGTTTCTGTTAGTCATAATGAGGGAAGGCTCTTACCCACAGAGCTCCAGACACTGTTCTATAGTCTCCACACAGCCTTGGTGACAGAGAGGGGGCAGGGATGGGGCGGAGGGAGTGGGATGGGGAGTGTGGAGGAGGTTGGGGTGGAGTGTGTTTGGTGTGTGTGTGTGTGTACGTTCATGCTTTTGTGTGTGTACGTGTCATGCGTGGGTTGCCGAGAGGGATCTTCTGTCGGTCCCCTGTAGCTCAGCTCTTAACTATGTCCAACAACATGTGGATATCTTGTCTGCCTGAGAGAGAAAAAAGCTTATCACCTCTTACCTCTTGCTTACGTTCAAATATCAATGCCCTGTACCTTTAACATACAGTAGTCCCATTGAGACAAACGACTGTACAGTACCATACATATTGGTTTTCATACACCCATTCTCTGGTCCTGGATGCAGACGATGGCCATGTTCCAAATGGCACCCTATTCCCTTTTAGTGCACTACTGTTGACCAGGGCCCGTAGTACTACTTTTGACCATGGCCCATATATAGTGCACTATATAGGGAATAGGGTGCCATTTGGAACACAGCCTATGGTTCATGAGGCCCCGATTCACTCCCATTCTGATTTATTAGAATTTTCATCACCCAATTGATCCAGGTGTTTACTCAAGGGACAAAGATGCAGACTAAATGACTATTGACGCTGAACGTTTGAAAAATGCATTTGTCAGAGCGCCTGGGCTATGAATGAGGGGCAGGCATATAAACAATTATTTGTCCGATCAATGGAGGAGGAAGGGAGAGAGGGAGGAGTGTAGCAGAGCTGCAGTGGCAGAGTCCTCAGTAGCAGACTACTCTGTCTGTGCTGCTCTTTCTTCCTCTCTCTCTCTCTCTCTCTCTCTCTCTCTCTCTCTCTCTCTCTCTCTGTTTCTCTGAAACATTGTCTTTCCTTCCTGATTTCTGTCCCCCCCTCTCTCTCTCTCTCTCTCACTCCCTCCCTCTCTCTCCCTCCTCTC
>NW_028159058.1:0-70421 GCF_964263955.1 Coregonus lavaretus | reverse complement strand
TGACCAGCCTGGTTTAACAGTCTCTCTCTCTCTCTCTCTCTCTCTAGTTCTACCATGCATGTGACCAGCCTGGTTTAACAGTCTCTCTCTCTCTCTAGTTCTACCATGCATGTGACCAGCCTGGTTTAACAGCGATGTGTATCATGGACTATGACACTCTCCAGTACTGTGACTTCCTGGGTTCAGTGTGTTCTATCTGGGTCACTGTTCTCTGCATGGCCCGCGTCAGAGACACAGTCAAACACGTACGTTAAAACACACACACTCACAGACACGCTACAAACACACACACTCACACTTCATATGTCATGCTAATGCTAATGCTAATGCTAATGCTAATGCTAATGCTAATGCTAATGCTTGTTTTGGTGTGTGTGTAGATGTTCTTTATGCTAGGGACTCTGCTGATAGCAATGTCCATGCAGCTGGACCGGAGAGGACTGTGGAACATGCTGGGACCCATCCTCTGTGCTGTACTGGCCATGGTGACCTCCTGGGTAACTATACAGACATATATCCATGGTGACCTCCTGGGTAACTATACAGACATATATCCATGGTGACCACCTGGGTAACTATACAGACATATATCCATGGTGACCTCCTGGGTAACTATACAGACATATAGACATATATCCATGATGACCTCCTGGGTAACTATACATCCATATAGACATATATCCATGGTGACCTCCTGGGTAACTATACATCCATATAGACATATATCCATGGTGACCTCCTGGGTAACTATACAGACATATATCCATGGTGACCTCCTGGGTAACTATACAGACATATAGACATATATCCATGATGACCTCCTGGGTAACTATACATCCATATAGACATATATCCATGGTGACCTCCTGGGTAACTATACAGACATATATCCATGGTGACCTCCTGGGTAACTATACATCCATATAGACATATATCCATGGTGACCTCCTGGGTAACTATACATCCATATAGACATATATCCATGGTGACCTCCTGGGTAACTATACATCCATATAGACATATATCCATGGTGACCTCCTGGGTAACTATACATCCATATAGACATATATCCATGGTGACCTCCTGGGTAACTATACATCCATATAGACATATATCCATGGTGACCTCCTGGGTAACTATACATCCATATAGACATATATCCATGGTGACCTCCTGGGTAACTATACAGACATATATCCATGGTGACCTCCTGGGTAACTATACATCCATATAGACATATATCCATGGTGACCTCCTGGGTAACTATACATCCATATAGACATATATCCATGGTGACCTCCTGGGTAACTATACATCCATATAGACATATATCCATGGTGACCTCCTGGGTAACTATACATCCATATAGACATATATCCATGGTGACCTCCTGGGTAACTATACATCCATATAGACATATATCCATGGTGACCTCCTGGGTAACTATACATCCATATAGACATATATCCATGGTGACCTCCTGGGTAACTATACATCCATATAGACATATCCATGGTGACCTCCTGGGTAACTATACATCCATACAGACATATATCCATGGTGACCTCCTGGGTAACTATACATCCATATAGACATATATCCATGGTGACCTCCTGGGTAACTATACAGACATATAGACATATATCCATGGTGACCTCCTGGGTAACTATACATCCATACATATATCCATGGTGACCTCCTGGGTAACTATACATCCATATAGACATATATCCATGGTGACCTCCTGGGTAACTATACATCCATATAGACATATATCCATGGTGACCTCCTGGGTAACTATACATCCATATAGACATATATCCATGGTGACCTCCTGGGTAACTATACATCCATATAGACATATATCCATGGTGACCTCCTGGGTAACTATACATCCATATACACATATATCCATGGTGACCTCCTGGGTAACTATACAGACATATAGACATATATCCATGGTGACCTCCTGGGTAACTATACATCCATATAGACATATATCCATGGTGACCTCCTGGGTAACTATACATCCATACAGACATATATCCATGGTGACCTCCTGGGTAACTATACAGACATATATCCATGGTGACCTCCTGGGTAACTATACATCCATATAGACATATATCCATGGTGACCTCCTGGGTAACTATACATCCATATAGACATATATCCATGGTGACCTCCTGGGTAACTATACAGACATATATCCATGGTGACCTCCTGGGTAACTATACATCCATATAGACATATATCCATGGTGACCTCCTGGGTAACTATACATCCATATAGACATATATCCATGGTGACCTCCTGGGTAACTATACATCCATATAGACATATATCCATGGTGACCTCCTGGGTAACTATACATCCATATAGACATATATCCATGGTGACCTCCTGGGTAACTATACATCCATATAGACATATATCCATGGTGACCTCCTGGGTAACTATACATCCATATAGACATATATCCATGGTGACCTCCTGGGTAACTATACATCCATATAGACATATATCCATGGTGACCTCCTGGGTAACTATACAGACATATATCCATGGTGACCTCCTGGGTAACTATACATCCATATAGACATATATCCATGGTGACCTCCTGGGTAACTATATAGACATATATCCATGGTGACCTCCTGGGTAACTATACATCCATATAGACATATATCCATGGTGACCTCCTGGGTAACTATACATCCATATAGACATATATCCATGGTGACCTCCTGGGTAACTATACATCCATATAGACATATATCCATGGTGACCTCCTGGGTAACTATACATCCATATAGACATATATCCATGGTGACCTCCTGGGTAACTATACATCCATATAGACATATATCCATGGTGACCTCCTGGGTAACTATACATCCATATAGACATATATCCATGGTGACCTCCTGGGTAACTATACATCCATATAGACATATATCCATGGTGACCTCCTGGGTAACTATACATCCATATAGACATATATCCATGGTGACCTCCTGGGTAACTATACAGACATATAGACATATATCCATGGTGACCTCCTGGGTAACTATACATCCATACATATATCCATGGTGACCTCCTGGGTAACTATACATCCATATAGACATATATCCATGGTGACCTCCTGGGTAACTATACATCCATATAGACATATATCCATGGTGACCTCCTGGGTAACTATACATCCATATAGACATATATCCATGGTGACCTCCTGGGTAACTATACATCCATATAGACATATATCCATGGTGACCTCCTGGGTAACTATACATCCATATACACATATATCCATGGTGACCTCCTGGGTAACTATACAGCATATAGACATATATCCATGGTGACCTCCTGGGTAACTATACATCCATATAGACATATATCCATGGTGACCTCCTGGGTAACTATACATCCATACAGACATATATCCATGGTGACCTCCTGGGTAACTATACATCCATACATATATCCATGGTGACCTCCTGGGTAACTATATAGACATATATCCATGGTGACCTCCTGGGTAACTATACATCCATATAGACATATATCCATGGTGACCTCCTGGGTAACTATACATCCATACATATATCCATGGTGACCTCCTGGGTAACTATACATCCATATAGACATATATCCATGGTGACCTCCTGGGTAACTATACATCCATACAGACATATATCCATGGTGACCTCCTGGGTAACTATACAGACATATAGACATATATCCATGGTGACCTCCTGGGTAACTATACATCCATATAGACATATATCCATGGTGACCTCCTGGGTAACTATACATCCATACATATATCCATGGTGACCTCCTGGGTAACTATACATCCATATAGACATATATCCATGGTGACCTCCTGGGTAACTATACATCCATATAGACATATATCCATGGTGACCTCCTGGGTAATTATACATCCATATAGGACATATATCCATGGTGACCTCCTGGGTAACTATACATCCATATAGACATATATCCATGGTGACTCCTGGGTAACTATACATCCATATAGACATATATCCATGGTGACCTCCTGGGTAACTATACAGACATATATCCATGGTGACCTCCTGGGTAACTATACATCCATATAGACATATATCCATGGTGACCTCCTGGGTAACTATACATCCATATAGACATATATCCATGGAGACCTCCTGGGTAACTATACATCCATACAGACATATGTCCATGGTGACCTCCTGGGTAACTATACATCCATATAGACATATATCCATGGTGACCTCCTGGGTAACTATACATCCATATAGACATATATCCATGGTGACCTCCTGGGTAACTATACATCCATATAGACATATATCCATGGTGACCTCCTGGGTAACTATACATCCATATAGACATATATCCATGGTGACCTCCTGGGTAACTATACATCCATATAGACATATATCCATGGTGAACTCCTGGGTAACTATACATCCATATAGACATATATCCATGGGGACCTCCTGGGTAACTATACATCCATACAGACATATATCCATGGTGACCTCCTGGGTAACTATACATATCATTTACATTTTTACATTTTAGTCATTTAGCAGACGCTCTTATCCAGAGCGACTTACAGGAGCAATTAGGGTTAAGTGCCTTGCTCAAGGGCACATTTACGTCATTTAGCAGACGCTCTTATCCAGAGCGACTCACCAATTGGTGCGTTCACCCTATAGCCAGTGGGATAACCACTTTACAATTTTTTTTTGGGGGGGGGGGGGGGGAGGGGGGGGTAGAAGGATTACTTTATCCTATCCCAGGTATTCCTTAAAGAGGTGGGGTTTCAAATGCCTCCGGAAGGTGGTGAGTGACTCCGCTGTCCTGGCGTCGTGAGGGAGCTTGTTCCACCATTGGGGTGCCAGAGCAGCGAACAGTTTTGACTGGGCTGAGCGGGAACTATGCTTCCGCAGAGGAAGGGGAGCCAGCAGGCCAGAGGTGGATGAACGCAATGCCCTCGTTTGGGTGTAGGGACTGATCAGAGCCCGAAGGTACAGAGGTGCCGTTCCCCTCACTGCTCCATAGGCAAGCACCATGGTCTTGTAGCGGATGCGAGCTTCAACTGGAAGCCAGTGGAGTGTGCGGAGGAGGGGGGTGACGTGAGAGAACTTGGGAAGGTTGAACACCAGACGGGCTGCGGCATTCTGGATGAGTTGTAGGGGTTTAATGGCACAGGCAGGGAGGCCAGCCAACAGCGAGTTGCAGTAGTCCAGACGGGAGATGACAAGTGCCTGGATTAGGACCTGTGCCGCTTCCTGTGTAAGGCAGGGTCGTACTCTCCGAATGTTGTAGAGCATGAACCTGCAGGAGCGGGTCACCGCCTTGATGTTGGCGGAGAACGACAGGGTGTTGTCCAGGGTCACGCCTAGGCTCTTCGCACTCTGGGAGGAGGACACAGCGGAGTTGTCAACCGTGATGGCGAGATCATGGAACGGGCAGTCCTTCCCCGGGAGGAAGAGCAGCTCCGTCTTGCCAGGGTTCAGCTTGAGGTGGTGATCCGTCATCCATACTGATATGTCTGCCAGACATGCAGAGATGCGATTCGCCACCTGGTTATCAGAAGGGGGAAAGGAGAAGATTAGTTGTGTATCGTCAGCGTAGCAATGATAGGAGAGGCCATGTGAGGATATGACAGAGCCAAGTGACTTGGTGTATAGGGAGAAAAGGAGAGGGCCTAGGACTGAGCCCTGGGGGACACCAGTGGTGAGAGCACGTGGTGCGGAGACAGCTTCTCGCCACGCCACTTGGTAGGAGCGACCGGTCAGGTAGGACGCAATCCAGGAGTGAGCCGCGCCGGAGATGCCCAGCTCGGAGAGGGTGGAGAGGAGGATCTGATGGTTCACAGTATCAAAGGCAGCAGACAGGTCTAGAAGGACAAGAGCAGAGGAGAGAGAGTTAGCTTTAGCAGTGCGGAGAGCCTCCGTGACACAGAGAAGAGCAGTCTCAGTTGAATGACCAGTCCTGAAACCTGACTGGTTTGGATCAAGAAGGTCATTCTGAGAGAGATAGCAAGAGAGTTGGCTAAAGACGGCACGCTCAATAGTTTTGGAAAGAAAAGAAAGAAGGGATACTGGTCTGTAGTTGTTGACATCAGTGGGATCGAGTGTTGGTTTCTTGAGAAGGGGAGCAACTCTCGCTCTCTTGAAGACGGAAGGGACATGGCCAGCGGTCAAGGATGAGTTGATCAGCGAGGTGAGGTAGGGGAGAAGGTCACCGGAGATGGTCTGGAGAAGAGAGGAGGGGATGGGGTAAAGCGGGCAGGTTGTTGGGCGGCCTGCAGTCACAAGTCGCAGGATTTTATCTGGAGAGAGAGGGGAGAAAGAAGTCAAAGCATAGGGTAGGGCAGTGTGAGTAGGACCAGCAGTGTCATTAGACTTAACAAACGAGGATCGAATGTCGTCAACCTTCTTTTCAAGGTACATCCATATATACATCCATATAGACATATATCCATGGTGACCTCCTGGGTAACTATACATCCATACATATATCCATGGTGACCTCCTGGGTAACTATACATCCATATAGACATATATCCATGGTGACCTCCTGGGTAACTATACATCCATATAGACATATATCCATGATGACCTCCTGGGTAACTATACATCCATATAGACATATATCCATGGTGACCTCCTGGGTAACTATACATCCATATAGACATATTTCCATGATGACCTCCTGGGTAACTATACATCCATATAGACATATATCCATGGTGACCTCCTGGGTAACTATACATCCATATAGACATATATCCATGGTGACCTCCTGGGTAACTATACATCCATATAGACATATATCCATGGTGACCTCCTGGGTAACTATACATCCATATAGACATATATCCATGGTGACCTCCTGGGTAACTATACAGACATATAGACATATATCCATGGTGACCTCCTGGGTAACTATACATCCATATAGACATATATCCATGGTGACCTCCTGGGTAACTATACATCCATATAGACATATATCCATGGTGACCTCCTGGGTAACTATACATCTATACATATATCCATGGTGACCTCCTGGGTAACTATACATCCATATAGACATATATCCATGGTGACCTCCTGGGTAACTATACATCCATATAGACATATATCCATGGTGACCTCCTGGGTAACTATACATCCATATAGACATATATCCATGGTGACCTCCTGGGTAACTATACATCCATATAGACATATATCCATGGTGACCTCCTGGGTAACTATACATCCATATAGACATATATCCATGGTGACCTCCTGGGTAACTATACAGACATATAGACATATATCCATGGTGACCTCCTGGGTAACTATACATCCATATAGACATATATCCATGGTGACCTCCTGGGTAACTATACAGACATATATCCATGGTGACCTCCTGGGTAACTATACATCCATATAGACATATATCCATGGTGACCTCCTGGGTAACTATACATCCATATAGACATATATCCATGGTGACCTCCTGGGTAACTATACATCCATATAGACATATATCCATGGTGACCTCCTGGGTAACTATACATCCATATAGACATATATCCATGGTGACCTCCTGGGTAACTATACATCCATATAGACATATATCCATGGTGACCTCCTGGGTAACTATACAGACATATAGACATATATCCATGGTGACCTCCTGGGTAACTATACATCCATATAGACATATATCCATGGTGACCTCCTGGGTAACTATACAGACATATATCCATGGTGACCTCCTGGGTAACTATACATCCATATAGACATATATCCATGGTGACCTCCTGGGTAACTATACATCCATATAGACATATATCCATGGTGACCTCCTGGGTAACTATACATCCATATAGACATATATCCATGGTGACCTCCTGGGTAACTATACATCCATATAGACATATATCCATGGTGACCTCCTGGGTAACTATACATCCATATAGACATATATCCATGGTGACCTCCTGGGTAACTATACAGACATATAGACATATATCCATGGTGACCTCCTGGGTAACTATACATACATATAGACATATATCCATGGGACCTCCTGGGTAACTATACAGACATATATCCATGGTGACCTCCTGGGTAACTATACAGACATATATACATATATCCATGGGGACCTCCTGGGTAACTATACATCCATATAGACATATATCCATGGTGACCTCCTGGGTAACTATACAGACATATAGACATATATCCATGGTGACCTCCTGGGTAACTATACATCCATATAGACATATATCCATGGTGACCTCCTCGGTAACTATACATCCATATAGACATATATCCATGGTGACCTCCTGGGTAACTATACATCCATATAGACATATATCCATGGTGACCTCCTGGGTAACTATACATCCATATAGACATATATCCATGGTGACCTCCTGGGTAACTATACATCCATATAGACATATATCCATGGTGACCTCCTGGGTAACTATACATCCATACATATATCCATGGTGACCTCCTGGGTAACTATACATCCATATAGACATATATCCATGGTGACCTCCTGGGTAACTATACATCCATATAGACATATATCCATGGGGACCTCCTGGGTAACTATACATCCATATAGACATATATCCATGGTGACCTCCTGGGTAACTATACATCCATATAGACATATATCCATGGTGACCTCCTGGGTAACTATACATCCATATAGACATATATCCATGGTGACCTCCTGGGTAACTATACATCCATATAGACATATATCCATGGTGACATCCTGGGTAACTATACATCCATATAGACATATATCCA
This sequence comes from Coregonus lavaretus, assembly GCF_964263955.1. NCBI lineage: Eukaryota > Metazoa > Chordata > Actinopteri > Salmoniformes > Salmonidae > Coregonus > Coregonus lavaretus. The sequence goes on along the minus strand of NW_028159058.1, from coordinate 61,563 downwards.
TGGTGACCTCCTGGGTAACTATACATCCATATAGACATATATCCATGGTGACCTCCTGGGTAACTATACATCCATATAGACATATATCCATGGTGACCTCCTGGGTAACTATACATCCATATAGACATATATCCATGGTGACCTCCTGGGTAACTATACATCCATATAGACATATATCCATGGTGACCTCCTGGGTAACTATACATCCATATAGACATATATCCATGGTGACCTCCTGGGTAACTATACATCCATATAGACATATATCCATGGTGACATCCTGGGTAACTATACATCCATATAGACATATATCCATGGTGACCTCCTGGGTAACTATACATCCATATAGACATATATCCATGGTGACCTCCTGGGTAACTATACATCCATATAGACATATATCCATGGTGACCTCCTGGGTAACTATACATCCATATAGACATATATCCATGGTGACCTCCTGGGTAACTATACAGACATATAGACATATATCCATGGTGACCTCCTGGGTAACTATACATCCATATAGACATATATCCATGGTGACCTCCTGGGTAACTATACATCCATACATATATCCATGGTGACCTCCTGGGTAACTATACATCCATATAGACATATATCCATGGTGACCTCCTGGGTAACTATACATCCATATAGACATATATCCATGGTGACCTCCTGGGTAACTATACATCTATACATTAGGGTTAGGCTATGTGTGTGTGTCCAGGTGTATCAGGCTGAAGAGGAGACAGTGGTAGTCTTCCTCCTGGGTTAGGGTTAATGTTGTGTGTAATGTCTGTATAATGTGTGTGTTTCCAGGTGTATCAGGGGCTGAAGAGGAGCCAGTGGTAGTCTTCCTCCTGCCAGGGTTAATGTTGTCTGTAATGTCTGTATAATGTGTGTGTGTCCAGGTGTATCGGGGGCTGAAGAGGAGCCAGTGGTAGTCTTCCTCCTGCCAGGGTTAATGTTGTCTGTAATGTCTGTATAATGTGTGTGTGTCCAGGTGTATCGGGGGCTGAAGAGGAGACAGTGGTAGTCTTCCTCCTGGGTTAGGGTTAGGGTTAATGTTGGGTGTAATGTCTGTATAATGTGTGTGTGTCCAGGTGTATCGGGGGCTGAAGAGGAGCCAGTGGTAGTCTTCCTCCTGCCAGGGTTAATGTTGGGTGTAATGTCTGTATAATGTGTGTGTGTCCAGGTGTATCGGGGGCTGAAGAGGAGACAGTGGTAGTCTTCCTCCTGCCAGGGTTAATGTTGGGTGTAATGTCTGTATAATGTGTGTGTGTCCAGGTGTATCGGGGGCTGAAGAGGAGCCAGTGGTAGTCTTCCTCCTGCCAGGGTTAATGTTGGGTGTAATGTCTGTATAATGTGTGTGTGTCCAGGTGTATCGGGGGCTGAAGAGGAGACAGTGGTAGTCTTCCTCCTGGGTTAGGGTTAGGGTTAATGTTGGGTGTAATGTCTGTATAATGTGTGTGTGTCCAGGTGTATCGGGGGCTGAAGAGGAGACAGTGGTAGTCTTCCTCCTGCCAGGGTTAATGTTGGGTGTAATGTCTGTATAATGTGTGTGTGTCCAGGTGTATCGGGGGCTGAAGAGGAGCCAGTGGTAGTCTTCCTCCTGCCAGGGTTAATGTTGGGTGTAATGTCTGTATAATGTGTGTGTGTCCAGGTGTATCGGGGGCTGAAGAGGAGCCAGTGGTAGTCTTCCTCCTGCCAGGGTTAATGTTGGGTGTAATGTCTGTATAATGTGTGTGTGTCCAGGTGTATCGGGGGCTGAAGAGGAGACAGTGGTAGTCTTCCTCCTGGGTTAGGGTTAGGGTTAATGTTGGGTGTAATGTCTGTATAATGTGTGTGTGTCCAGGTGTATCAGGCTGAAGAGGAGCCAGTGGTAGTCTTCCTCCTGCCAGGGTTAATGTTGGGTGTAATGTCTGTATAATGTGTGTGTGTCCAGGTGTATCGGGGGCTGAAGAGGAGCCAGTGGTAGTCTTCCTCCTGCCAGGGTTAATGTTGGGTGTAATGTCTGTATAATGTGTGTGTGTGTCCAGGTGTATCGGGGGCTGAAGAGGAGACAGTGGTAGTCTTCCTCCTGGGTTAGGGTTAGGGTTAATGTTGGGTGTAATGTCTGTATAATGTGTGTGTGTCCAGGTGTATCGGGGGCTGAAGAGGAGCCAGTGGTAGTCTTCCTCCTGCCAGGGTTAATGTTGGGTGTAATGTCTGTATAATGTGTGTGTGTCCAGGTGTATCGGGGGCTGAAGAGGAGCCAGTGGTAGTCTTCCTCCTGCCAGGGTTAATGTTGGGTGTAATGTCTGTATAATGTGTGTGTGTCCAGGTGTATCGGGGGCTGAAGAGGAGCCAGTGGTAGTCTTCCTCCTGCCAGGGTTAATGTTGGGTGTAATGTCTGTATAATGTGTGTGTGTCCAGGTGTATCGGGGGCTGAAGAGGAGACAGTGGTAGTCTTCCTCCTGCCAGGGTTAATGTTGGGTGTAATGTCTGTATAATGTGTGTGTGTCCAGGTGTATCGGGGGCTGAAGAGGAGCCAGTGGTAGTCTTCCTCCTGCCAGGGTTAATGTTGGGTGTAATGTCTGTATAATGTGTGTGTTTCCAGGTGTATCGGGGGCTGAAGAGGAGACAGTGTTACCCCCCCTGCTGGCGGCGTTGGGTACTGTTTCTACTCCCAGGCCTGGCCTCAGCGCTGGTCGGTGTGTGTGTCTACGTGTTTGCCGAGACGGAGGACAACTACCTGTACACACACAGTCTCTGGCACGTCCTGGTTGCCTCTAGTGTGGTGTTCCTGCTGCCTCCCAGAGAGACAGAGTCCGTTAACACCTGGAGCTCTGGAGTCTGTGGTTATACACTCTGCCACAGCACCAAGGAGGAATTATACACTGTTACCTGACCCTGGACCTGTGGTTACCAACTATACACTGTTACCTGACCCTGGACCTGTGGTTACACACTCTGCCACGGCACCAAGGAGGAATTATACACTGTTACCTGACCCTGGACCTGTGGTTACACACTCTGCCACGGCACCAAGGAGGAATTATACACCGTTACCTGACCCTGGACCTGTGGTGACCAACTATACACTGTCTCATAGGTATCAGGGCTGTGACATACCAATATTGACAGATGTTTCCATGGAAACAATGAAAACACGACGCAGACAACTCTTTAGTCCTTTTAAAAACCCTCTGGATGTAAAATATAGTGTGCTATAGTTTGGAAAATAAATACATGGGACTGGATGACAACATAATGATGTTTGTCTCCAACATTAGGGCTGTTTTCCTAAAGAACTTCAATCTTCTTGGTGTTTTGTTTCCTTGCCACGGTACTATGGAGTATCCCAGTACTGGGATGGTCCCAGCTCTGCATACTATGGAGTATCCCAGTACTGGGATGGTCCCAGCTCTGCATACTATGGAGTATCCCAGTACTGGTATGGTCCCAGCTCTGCATACTATGGAGTATCCCAGTACTGGTATGGTCCCAGCTCTGCATACTATGGAGTATCCCAGTACTGGGATGGTCCCAGCCCTGCATACTATGGAGTATCCCAGTACTGGTATGGTCCCAGCCCAGCATACTATGGAGTATCCCAGTACTGGTATGGTCCCAGCTCTGCATACTATGGAGTATCCCAGTACTGGTATGGTCCCAGCTCTGCATACTATGGAGTATCCCAGTACTGGGATGGTCCCAGCCCTGCATACTATGGAGTATCCCAGTACTGGTATGGGCCCAGCCCTGCATACTATGGAGTATCCCAGTACTGGTATGGTCCCAGCCCTGCATACTATGGAGTATCTCAGTACTGGGATGGTCCCAGCTCTGCATACTATGGAGTATCCCAGTACTGGTATGGTCCCAGCTCTGCATACTATGGAGTATCCCAGTACTGGGATGGTCCCAGCCCTGCATACTATGGAGTATCCCAGTACTGGTATGGGCCCAGCCCTGCATACTATGGAGTATCCCAGTACTGGTATGGTCCCAGCTCTGCATACTATGGAGTATCCCAGTACTGGTATGGTCCCAGCTCTGCATACTATGGAGTATCCCAGTACTGGTATGGTCCCAGCCCTGCATACTATGGAGTATCTCAGTACTGGTATGGTCCCAGCCCTGCATACTATGGAGTATCCCAGTACTGGTATGGTCCCAGCTCTGCATACTATGGAGTATCCCAGTACTGGGATGGTCCCAGCTCTGCATACTATGGAGTATCCCAGTACTGGTATGGTCCCAGCCCTGCATACTATGGAGTATCCCAGTACTGGTATGGTCCCAACTCTGCATACTATGGAGTATCCCAGTACTGGTATGGTCCCAGCTCTGCATACTATGGAGTATCCCAGTACTGGGATGGTCCCAGCTCTGCTAGCTGGATGGATATAATAAAATGGCAGATATTTCTAGTCAAGGATATAAATGTTTTCACAATAATATATTTATAGTTGATCTATCCCCGTATGACATCACACTTCCTGCTTATCCATCATGCCTTGCTCCTCCCCTTTCCTGCTTTAGTTTAGATTCACTACTAGAGAGATAAAGACTGCTAGTTAAAGCTGGGATGTTCAATGGTATAGATCAGGCCTCTCCTTCTAATAAGGGACTGATTCAGACCTGTTTATAGATCAGGCCTCTCCTTCTAATAAGGGACTGATTCAGACCTGTTATAGATCAGGCCTCTCCTTCTAATAAGGGACTGATTCAGACCTGTTATAGATCAGGCCTCTCCTTCTAATAAGGGACTGATTCAGACCTGTTTATAGATCAGGCCTCTCCTTCTAATAAGGGACTGATTCAGACCTGTTTATAGATCAGGCCTCTCCTTCTAATAAGGGACTGATTCAGACCTGTTATAGATCAGGCCTCTCCTTCTAATAAGGGACTGATTCAGACCTGTTATAGATCAGGCCTCTCCTTCTAATAAGGGACTGATTCAGACCTGTTTATAGATCAGGCCTCTCCTTCTAATAAGGGACTGATTCAGACCTGTTTATAGATCAGGCCTCTCCTTCTAATAAGGGACTGATTCAGACCTGTTTATAGATCAGGCCTCTCCTTCTAATAAGGGACTGATTCAGACCTGTTTATAGATCAGGCCTCTCCTTCTAATAAGGGACTGATTCAGACCTGTTATAGATCAGGCCTCTCCTTCTAATAAGGGACTGATTCAGACCTGTTATAGATCAGGCCTCTCCTTCTAATAAGGGACTGATTCAGACCTGTTATAGATCAGGCCTCTCCTTCTAATAAGGGACTGATTCAGACCTGTTTATAGATCAGGCCTCTCCTTCTAATAAGGGACTGATTCAGACCTGTTTATAGATCAGGCCTCTCCTTCTAATAAGGGACTGATTCAGACCAGGGACACCAGGTGAGTGTAATTACCTAGCAGAAACAGAAGTGTTTCTGTCCTCCAGGACCAGAAGTGTTTCTGTCCTCAGGACCAGAAGTGTTTCTGTCCTCCAGGACCAGAAGTGTTTCTGTCCTCAGGACCAGAAGTGTTTCTGTCCTCAGGACCAGAAGTGTTTCTGTCCTCCAGGACCAGAAGTGTTTCTGTCCTCAGGACCAGAAGTGTTTCTGTCCTCAGGACCAGAAGTGTTTCTGTCCTCCAGGACCAGAAGTGTTTCTGTCCTCAGGACCAGAAGTGTTTCTGTCCTCAGGACCAGAAGTGTTTCTGTCCTCAGGACCAGAAGTGTTTCTGTTCTCCAGGACCAGAAGTGTTTCTGTTCTCCAGGACCAGAAGTGTTTCTGTCCTCAGGACCAGAAGTGTTTCTGTCCTCAGGACCAGAAGTGTTTCTGTCCTCAGGACCAGAAGTGTTTCTGTTCTCCAGGACCAGAACTGAACAGCCCTGAGTTAAAGGAATAGTGCAAGATTCTAGCAATGAAGCTGTTTCTCTCACGGATCCAGTTTATGTCTCTGTGCAGTTTGAAGGAGGTTAAAGGTAGTTTCACGAAGCCAATGCTAACTAGCATTAGCACAATGACTGGAAGTCTACCAGTACAGCTAGCACCTGTAGACTCGCGGTATCTGTCTTGATTCAAACACTATAATGTCTTGGTATATTTGCTCATAGTAACCCTTACCCCAATACACTGGTACTAGGCTATATCATACTCATAGTAACCCTTACCCTTGAGCGAGGCAGTTAACCCCCAACAACAACTGCTCCCCGGGTGCCGATGATGTGAACGTCGATTAAGGCAGCCCCCTGCACCTCTGATTCAGATGGGGTTACATGCGGAAGTCACATTTGGGCTGAAGGTATTCAGCTGTGCAGCTGACTATGTTTCCCTTTCCCTTCCCCACACCTCAATGGGCCCTGTTCCAATTCTATATCCTCTCTTCCTTCTCCTTAAAGCACCTTCATGACTTAAGTGTAATAATGTCATTTTAATGACATCTAAATGTAATTTGTCTAGAGGTCTTTCTCTGAATCAGATTGTGTACGCAGTGCCTCTCCACCCTGTGTTCTGCAGGACCTGTTCCACCACACCTCTTATTTCCTGGTCATACTGCTTCTATGTCACAATGATATTCAGTTAGAATTAAGCATTTTAATGTTCTGGTGTTGAGTTAATAATGATCATGTTTAGAATGTTTTAATGTTCTGGTGTTGGTTAATAATGATCATGTTTAGAATGTTTTAATGTTCTGGTGTTGAGTTAATAATGATCATGTTTAGAATGTTTTAAGGTTCTGGTGTTGAGTTAATAATGATCATGTTTAGAATGTTTTAATGTTCTGGTGTTGGTTAATAATGATCATGTTTAGAATGTTTTAATGTTCTGGTGTTGAGTTAATAATGATCATGTTTAGAATGTTTTAATGTTCTGGTGTTGAGTTAATAATGATCATGTTTAGAATGTTTTAATGTTCTGGTGTTGGTTAATAATGATCATGTTTAGAATGTTTTAATGTTCTGGTGTTGAGTTAATAATGATCATGTTTAGAATGTTTTAATGTTCTGGTGTTGGTTAATAATGATCATGTTTAGAATGTTTTAATATTCTGGTGTTGGGTTAATAATGATCATGTTTAGAATGTTTTAATGTTCTGGTGTTGGTTAATAATGATCATGTTTAGAATGTTTTAATATTCTGGTGTTGGGTTAATAATGATCATGTTTAGAATGTTTTAAGGTTCTGGTGTTGGTTAATAATGATCATGTTTTTATGTTCTGAAAGAGTTTTTGATCCCTCATGATCACATGTTATGTTAATGAGATGTTAATTGGATGTTTCTGATATGGTAAATATATGTTAATTTACACAGGGATGCTGATAGCCTTTGCATCTTTCATGTGCGTATCTGGACATTCTACAGTGTGTCTAGACATTCTACAGTGTGTCTGGACATTCTACAGTGTATCTGGACATTCTACAGTGTGTCTAGACATTCTACAGTGTGTCTGGACATTCTACAGTGTGTCTGGACATTCTACAGTGTGTCTGGACATTCTACAGTGTATCTGGACATTCTACAGTGTGTCTGGACATTCTACAGTGTGTCTGGACATTCTACAGTGTGTCTGGACATTCTACAGTGTGTCTGGACATTCTACAGTGTGTCTGGACATTCTACAGTGTGTCTGGACATTCTACAGTGTGTCTGGACATTCTACAGTGTGTCTAGACATTCTACAGTGTGTCTGGACATTCTAAAGTGTGTCTGGACATTCCAGTGTATCTGGACATTATACATTTACATTTAATTCATTTAGCAGACGCTCTTATCCAGAGCGACTTACAAATTGGTGCATTCAACTTAGGATAGCCAGTGGGACAACCACATCTCGATCACAGTAAGTACACTTCTTCAAACAAGCAGCTGTGAGCAAAGTCAGTGCAATCAGGGACAACCACATCTCGATCACAATAAGTACATTTCTTTAAACAAGTCAGTGCTAGCAGGTGAAATAAGTCAGGTGTTAATTTAGATAAAAGACAGTGGTAGTAAAGGGGGTGTGGAAGGATTACTATTATCCTATTCCAGGTATTCCTTAAAGAGGTGGGGTTTCAAGTGTCTCCGGAAGGTGGTCAGTGACTCCGCTGTCCTGGCGTCGTGGGGGAGCTGGTTCCACCATTGGGGTGCCAGAGCAGCGAATAGTTTTGACTGGGCTGAGCGGGAACTGTGCTTCCGTAGAGGTAGTGGGGCCAGCAGGCCAGAGGTGGATGAACGTAGTGCCCTCGTTTGGGTGTAGGGTCTGATCAGAGCCTGAAGGTAAGGAGGTGCCGTTCCCCTCACAGCTCCGTAGGCAAGCACCATGGTCTTGTAGTAGATGCGAGCTTCATTCTACAGTGTGTCTAGACATTCTACAGTGTGTCTGGACATTCTACAGTGTGTCTGGACATTCTACAGTGTATCTGGACATTCTACAGTGTGTCTGGACATTCTACAGTGTGTCTAGACATTCTACAGTGTGTCTGGACATTCTACAGTGTGTCTAGACATTCTACAGTGTGTCTAGACATTCTACAGTGTGTCTGGACATTCTACAGTGTATCTGGACATTCTACAGTGTGTCTGGACATTCTACAGTGTGTCTGGACATTCTACAGTGTGTCTGGACATTCTACAGTGTGTCTAGACATTCTACAGTGTGTCTAGACATTCTACAGTGTGTCTGGACATTCTACAGTGTGTCTGGACATTCTACAGTGTGTCTGGACATTCTACAGTGTGTCTGGACATTCTACAGTGTGTCTAGACATTCTACAGTGTGTCTAGACATTCTACAGTGTGTCTGGACATTATACGTTTACATTTAAGTCATTTAGCAGACGCTCTTATCCAGAGCGACTTACAAATTGGTGCATTCAACTTAGGATAGCCAGTGGGACAACCACATCTTGATCACAGTAAGTACACTTCTTCAAACAAGCAGCTGTGAGCAAAGTCAGTGCAATCAGGGACAACCACATCTCGATCACAATAAGTAAATTTCTTTAAACAAGTCAGTGCTAGCAGGTGAAATAAGTCAGGTGTTAGTTTAGATAAAAGACAGTGGTAGTAAAGGGGGGGTAGAAGGATTACTATTATCCTATTCCAGGTATTCCTTAAAGAGGGGGTTTCAAGTGTCTCCGGAAGGTGGTCAGTGACTCCGCTGTCCTGGCGTCGTGGGGGAGCTGGTTCCACCATTGGGGTGCCAGAGCAGCGAATAGTTTTGACTGGGCTGAGCTGGAACTGTGCTTCCGTAGAGGTAGTGGGGCCAGCAGGCCAGAGGTGGATGAACGTAGTGCCCTCGTTTGGGTGTAGGGTCTGATCAGAGCCTGAAGGTAAGGAGGTGCCATTCCCCTCACAGCTCCGTAGGCAAGCACCATGGTCTTGTAGTAGATGCGAGCTTCATTCTACAGTGTGTCTAGACATTCTACAGTGTGTCTGGACATTCTACAGTGTGTCTGGACATTCTACAGTGTGTCTGGACATTCTACAGTGTGTCTGGACATTCTACAGTGTGTCTGGATATTCTACAGTGTGTCTGGACATTCTACAGTGTATCTGGACATTCTACAGTGTGTCTGGACATTCTACAGTGTGTCTAGACATTCTACAGTGTGTCTAGACATTCTACAGTGTATCTGGACATTCTACAGTGTGTCTGGACATTCTACAGTGTGTCTGGACATTCTACAGTGTGTCTGGACATTCTACAGTGTGTCTAGACATTCTACAGTGTGTCTGGACATTCTACAGTGTGTCTAGACATTCTACAGTGTGTCTGGACATTCTACAGTGTGTCTAGACATTCTACAGTGTGTCTAGACATTCTACAGTGTGTCTGGACATTCTACAGTGTGTCTAGACATTCTACAGTGTGTCTAGACATTCTACAGTGTGTCTGGACATTCTACAGTGTGTCTGGACATTCTACAGTGTGTCTGGACATTCTACAGTGTGTCTGGACATTCTGTCTGGACATTCTACAGTGTGTCTAGACATTCTACAGTGTATCTGGACATTCTACAGTGTGTCTGGACATTCTACAGTGTGTCTGGACATTCTACAGTGTGTCTAGACATTCTACAGTGTGTCTAGACATTCTACAGTGTGTCTGGACATTATACGTTTACATTTAAGTCATTTAGCAGACGCTCTTATCCAGAGCGACTTACAAATTGGTGCATTCAACTTAGGATAGCCAGTGGGACAACCACATCTTGATCACAGTAAGTACACTTCTTCAAACAAGCAGCTGTGAGCAAAGTCAGTGCAATCAGGGACAACCACATCTCGATCACAATAAGTAAATTTCTTTAAACAAGTCAGTGCTAGCAGGTGAAATAAGTCAGGTGTTAGTTTAGATAAAAGACAGTGGTAGTAAAGGGGGGGTAGAAGGATTACTATTATCCTATTCCAGGTATTCCTTAAAGAGGTGGGGTTTCAAGTGTCTCCGGAAGGTGGTCAGTGACTCCGCTGTCCTGGCGTCGTGGGGGAGCTGGTTCCACCATTGGGGTGCCAGAGCAGCGAATAGTTTTGACTGGGCTGAGCGGGAACTGTGCTTCCGTAGAGGTAGTGGGGCCAGCAGGCCAGAGGTGGATGAACGTAGTGCCCTCGTTTGGGTGTAGGGTCTGATCAGAGCCTGAAGGTAAGGAGGTGCCGTTCCCCTCACAGCTCCGTAGGCAAGCACCATGGTCTTGTAGTAGATGCGAGCTGCATTCTACAGTGTGTCTAGACATTCTACAGTGTGTCTGGACATTCTACAGTGTATCTGGACATTCTACAGTGTGTCTGGACATTCTACAGTGTGTCTGGACATTCTACAGTGTGTCTGGACATTCTACAGTGTATCTGGACATTCTACAGTGTGTCTGGACATTCTACAGTGTGTCTGGACATTCTACAGTGTGTCTGGACATTCTACAGTGTGTCTGGACATTCTACAGTGTGTCTAGACGTTCTACAGTGTACATTCTAGAGATGTGTCTGGGTGCAGGGTTTTGCTTCAGCCGAAGCAGTGATGTAAAGGTGACGAACCCTACCACTGTATGACAGATATATTACGATGTTGGACAAATACACTAAGATTGATCTGGTTGAAGTTTAAGTTCTGAAATGACATGTTCATCTTTGGTTCCTGTAGTCTACTTCCTGTTACAGATTGGGATGTTTCCATTGTGCCCTTCCATCCTGGTCTCCGTAGCAACATGATCTAGTACAGTAGTACTCCTTCCACAGGGTTTTTATGGGATGTCTCAGTTGTGTGATGCTGCTCAGCCCTGATTGGTGTGTGTTTGTGTGTGATCCACCAGAGGAAATCAGATTGGAGGATTACCCATAATCCCTGGTGCAGAGTGCTCATCTGGCCCACAGTGTGTGTGTGTGTGTTAATCTGTTTTACCTCCATTAGGGAATCTGATGGATTCTCTGGACCGGCAGGGCTGTTAAATAATGAAAATAACCTCTTCCTCACCTTAATACACAGTAACATGAATAGAACCTCTTCCTCACCTTAACACACAGTAACATGAATAGAACCTCTTCCTCACCTTAACACACAGTAACATGAATAGAACCTCTTCCTCACCTTAACACACAGTAACATGAATAGAACCTCTTCCTCACCTTAACACACAGTAACATGAATAGAACCTCTTCCTCACCTTAACACACAGTAACATGAATAGAACCTCTTCCTCACCTTAACACACAGTAACATGAATAGAACCTCTTCCTCACGTTAACACACAGTAACATGAATAGAACCTCTTCCTCACCTTAACACACAGTAACATGAGTATAACCTCTTCCTCACCTTAACACACAGTAACATGAATAGAACCTCTTCCTCACCTTAACACACAGTAACATGAATAGAACCTCTTCCTCACCTTAACACACAGTAACATGAATAGAACCTCTTCCTCACCTTAACACACAGTAACATGAATAGAACCTCTTCCTCACCTTAACACACACAGTAACATGAATAGAACCTCTTCCTCACCTTAACACACAGTAACATGAATAGAACCTCTTCCTCACGTTAACACACAGTAACAGGAATAGAACCTCTTCCTCACCTTAACACACACAGTAACATGAATAGAACCTCTTCCTCACCTTAACACACAGTAACATGAATAGAACCTCTTCCTCACCTTAACACACAGTAACATGAATAGAACCTCTTCCTCACCTTAACACACACAGTAACATGAATAGAACCTCTTCCTCACCTTAACACACAGTAACATGAATAGAACCTCTTCCTCACGTTAACACACAGTAACATGAATAGAACCTCTTCCTCACCTTAACACACAGTAACATGAATAGAACCTCTTCCTCACGTTAACACACAGTAACATGAATAGAACCTCTTCCTCACCTTAACACACAGTAACATGAATATAACCTCTTCCTCACGTTAACACACAGTAACATGAATAGAACCTCTTCCTCACCTTAATACACAGTAACATGAATAGAACCTCTTCCTCACCTTAACACACAGTAACATGAATAGAACCTCTTCCTCACGTTAACACACAGTACCATGAATAGAACCTCTTCCTCACCTTAACACACAGTAACATGAATAGAACCTCTTCCTCACCTTAACACACAGTAACATGAATAGAACCTCTTCCTCACCTTAACACACAGTAACATGAATAGAACCTCTTCCTCACCTTAACACACACAGTAACATGAATATAACCTCTTCCTCACCTTAACGCACAGTAACATGAATAGAACCTCTTCCTCACCTTAACGCACAGTAACATGAATAGAACCTCTTCCTCACCTTAACACACAGTAACATGAATAGAACCTCTTCCTCACGTTAACACACAGTAACATGAATAGAACCTCTTCCTCACGTTAACACACAGTAACATGAATAGAACCTCTTCCTCACCTTAACACACACAGTAACATGAATATAACCTCTTCCTCACCTTAACACACAGTAACATGAATAGAACCTCTTCCTCACGTTAACACACAGTAACATGAATAGAACCTCTTCCTCACCTTAACACACAGTAACATGAATAGAACCTCTTCCTCACGTTAACACACAGTAACATGAATAGAACCTCTTCCTCACGTTAACACACAGTAACATGAATAGAACCTCTTCCTCACGTTAACACACAGTAACATGAATAGAACCTCTTCCTCACCTTAACACACACAGTAACATGAATAGAACCTCTTCCTCACCTTAACACACACAGTAACATGAATAGAACCTCTTCCTCACGTTAACACACAGTAACATGAATATAACCTCTTCCTCACCTTAACACACAGTAACATGAATAGAACCTCTTCCTCACGTTAACACACAGTAACATGAATAGAACCTCTTCCTCACGTTAACACACAGTAACATGAATAGAACCTCTTCCTCACCTTAACACACAGTAACATGAATAGAACCTCTTCCTCACGTTAACACACACAGTAACATGAATAGAACCTCCTCCTCACCTTAACACACAGTAACATGAATAGAACCTCTTCCTCACCTTAACACACAGTAACATGAATAGAACCTCTTCCTCACGTTAACACACAGTAACATGAATAGAACCTCTTCCTCACCTTAACACACAGTAACATGAATAGAACCTCTTCCTCACCTTAACACACAGTAACATGAATAGAACCTATTCCTCACGTTAACACACAGTAACATGAATAGAACCTCTTCCTCACGTTAACACACAGTAACATGAATAGAACCTCTTCCTCACCTTAACACACAGTAACATGAATAGAACCTCTTCCTCACGTTAACACACAGTAACATGAATAGAACCTCTTCCTCACCTTAACACACAGTAACATGAATAGAACCTCTTCCTCACCTTAACACACACAGTAACATGAATAGAACCTCTTCCTCACCTTAACACACAGTAACATGAATAGAACCTCTTCCTCACGTTAACACACAGTAACATGAATAGAACGTCTTCCTCACCTTAACACACAGTAACATGAATAGAACCTCTTCCTCACCTTAACACACAGTAACATGAATAGAACCTCTTCCTCACGTTAACACACAGTAACATGAATAGAACCTCTTCCTCACGTTAACACACAGTAACATGAATAGAACCTCTTCCTCACGTTAACACACAGTAACATGAATAGAACCTCTTCCTCACCTTAACACACAGTAACATGAATAGAACCTCTTCCTCACGTTAACACACAGTAACATGAATAGAACCTCTTCCTCACGTTAACACACAGTAACATGAATAGAACCTCTTCCTCACCTTAACACACAGTAACATGAATAGAACCTCTTCCTCACGTTAACACACAGTAACATGAATAGAACCTCTTCCTCACCTTAACACACAGTAACATGAATAGAACCTCTTCCTCACGTTAACACACAGTAACATGAATAGAACCTCTTCCTCACGTTAACACACAGTAACATGAATAGAACCTCTTCCTCACGTTAACACACAGTAACATGAATATAACCTCTTCCTCACCTTAACACACAGTAACATGAATAGAACCTCTTCCTCACGTTAACACACAGTAACATGAATAGAACCTCTTCCTCACGTTAACACACAGTAACATGAATAGAACCTCTTCCTCACGTTAACACACAGTAACATGAATATAACCTCTTCCTCACCTTAACACACAGTAACATGAATAGAACCTCTTCCTCACGTTAACACACAGTAACATGAATAGAACCTCTTCCTCACGTTAACACACAGTAACATGAATAGAACCTCTTCCTCAGCTTAACACACAGTAACATGAATAGAACCTCTTCCTCACGTTAACACACAGTAACATGAATAGAACCTCTTCCTCACCTTAACACACAGTAACATGAATAGAACCTCTTCCTCACCTTAACACACAGTAACATGAATATAACCTCTTCCTCACCTTAACACACAGTAACATGAATAGAACCTCTTCCTCACGTTAACACACAGTAACATGAATATAACCTCTTCCTCACGTTAACACACACAGTAACATGAATATAACCTCTTCCTCACCTTAACACACAGTAACATGAATATAACCTCTTCCTCACGTTAACACACACAGTAACATGAATAGAACCTCTTCCTCACGTTAACACACAGTAACATGAATAGAACCTCTTCCTCACCTTAACACACAGTAACATGAATAGAACCTCTTCCTCACCTTAACACACAGTAACATGAATAGAACCTCTTCCTCACCTTAACACACAGTAACATGAATAGAACCTCTTCCTCACGTTAACACACAGTAACATGAATAGAACCTCTTCCTCACCTTAACACACAGTAACATGAGTAGAACCTCTTCCTCACCTTAACACACAGTAACATGAATAGAACCTCTTCCTCACCTTAACACACAGTAACATGAATAGAACCTCTTCCTCACCTTAACACACAGTAACATGAATAGAACCTCTTCCTCACCTTAACACACAGTAACATGAATAGAACCTCTTCCTCACCTTAACACACAGTAACATGAATAGAACCTCTTCCTCACCTTAACATACACAGTAACATGAATAGAACCTCTTCCTCACCTTAACACACAGTAACATGAATATAACCTCTTCCTCACGTTAACACACAGTAACATGAATAGAACCTCTTCCTCACCTTAACACACAGTAACATGAATATAACCTCTTCCTAACCTTAACACACAGTAACATGAATAGAACCTCTTCCTCACGTTAACACACACAGTACCATGAATAGAACCTCTTCCTCACGTTAACACACAGTAACATGAATAGAACCTCTTCCTCACGTTAACACACAGTAACATGAATAGAACCTCTTCCTCACGTTAACACACACAGTAACATGAATAGAACCTCTTCCTCACCTTAACATACACAGTAACATGAATAGAACCTCTTCCTCACCTTAACACACAGTAACATGAATAGAACCTCTTCCTCACCTTAACACACAGTAACATGAATAGAACCTCTTCCTCACCTTAACACACAGTAACATGAATAGAACCTCTTCCTCACCTTAACACACAGTAACATGAATAGAACCTCTTCCTCACCTTAACACACAGTAACATGAATAGAACCTCTTCCTCACCTTAACACACAGTAACATGAATAGAACCTCTTCCTCACCTTAACACACACAGTAACATGAATAGAACCTCTTCCTCACCTTAACACACACAGTAACATGAATAGAACCTCTTCCTCAAGTTAACACACAGTAACATGAATAGAACCTCTTCCTCACCTTAACACACAGTAACATGAATAGAACCTCTTCCTCACGTTAACACACAGTAACATGAATAGAACCTCTTCCTCACCTTAACACACAGTAACATGAATAGAACCTCTTCCTCACGTTAACACACAGTAACATGAATAGAACCTCTTCCTCACGTTAACACACACAGTAACATGAATAGAACCTCTTCCTCACCTTAACATACACAGTAACATGAATAGAACCTCTTCCTCACCTTAACACACAGTAACATGAATAGAACCTCTTCCTCACCTTAACACACAGTAACATGAATAGAACCTCTTCCTCACCTTAACACACAGTAACATGAATAGAACCTCTTCCTCACCTTAACACACACAGTAACATGAATAGAACCTCTTCCTCACCTTAACACACACAGTAACATGAATAGAACCTCTTCCTCAAGTTAACACACAGTAACATGAATAGAACCTCTTCCTCACCTTAACACACAGTAACATGAATAGAACCTCTTCCTCACGTTAACACACAGTAACATGAATAGAACCTCTTCCTCACCTTAACACACAGTAACATGAATAGAACCTCTTCCTCACGTTAACACACAGTAACATGAATAGAACCTCTTCCTCACCTTAACACACACAGTAACATGAATAGAACCTCTTCCTCACGTTAACACACACAGTAACATTAATATAACCTCTTCCTCACGTTAACACACAGTAACATGAATAGAACCTCTTCATCAAGTTAACACACAGTAACATGAATAGAACCTCTTCCTCACCTTAACACACAGTAACATGAATAGAACCACTTCCTCACGTTAACACACAGTAACATGAATAGAACCTCTTCCTCACCTTAACACACAGTAACATGAATAGAACCTCTTCCTCACGTTAACACACAGTAACATGAATAGAACCTCTTCCTCACCTTAACACACACAGTAACATGAATAGAACCTCTTCCTCACGTTAACATACACAGTAACATTAATATAACCTCTTCCTCACGTTAACACACAGTAACATGAATAGAACCTCTTCCTCACGTTAACACACAGTAACATGAATAGAACCTCTTCCTCACCTTAACACACACAGTAACATGAATAGAACCTCTTCCTCACCTTAACACACAGTAACATGAATAGAACCTCTTCCTCACGTTAACACACAGTAACATGAATAGAACCTCTTCCTCACCTTAACACACAGTAACATGAATAGAACCTCTTCCTCACCTTAACACACAGTAACATGAATAGAACCTCTTCCTCACCTTAACACACACAGTAACATGAATAGAACCTCTTCCTCACCTTAACACACAGTAACATGAATAGAACCTCTTCCTCACGTTAACACACAGTAACATGAATAGAACCTCTTCCTCACCTTAACACACAGTAACATGAATAGAACCTCTTCCTCACCTTAACACACAGTAACATGAATAGAACCTCTTCCTCACGTTAACACACAGTAACATGAATAGAACCTCTTCCTCACGTTAACACACAGTAACATGAATAGAACCTCTTCCTCACGTTAACACACAGTAACATGAATAGAACCTCTTCCTCACGTTAACACACAGTAACATGAATAGAACCTCTTCCTCACCTTAACACACAGTAACATGAATAGAACCTCTTCCTCACCTTAACACACAGTAACATGAATAGAACCTCTTCCTCACGTTAACACACAGTAACATGAATAGAACCTCTTCCTCACGTTAACACACAGTAACATGAATAGAACCTCTTCCTCACGTTAACACACAGTAACATGAATATAACCTCTTCCTCACCTTAACACACAGTAACATGAATAGAACCTCTTCCTCACGTTAACACACAGTAACATGAATAGAACCTCTTCCTCACGTTAACACACAGTAACATGAATAGAACCTCTTCCTCACGTTAACACACAGTAACATGAATATAACCTCTTCCTCACCTTAACACACAGTAACATGAATAGAACCTCTTCCTCATGTTAACACACAGTAACATGAATAGAACCTCTTCCTCACGTTAACACACAGTAACATGAATATAACCTCTTCCTCAGCTTAACACACAGTAACATGAATAGAACCTCTTCCTCACGTTAACACACAGTAACATGAATAGAACCTCTTCCTCACCTTAACACACAGTAACATGAATAGAACCTCTTCCTCACATTAACGCACAGTAACATGAATAGAACCTCTTCCTCACGTTAACACACACAGTAACATGAATAGATCCTCTTCCTCACCTTAACACACAGTAACATGAATAGAACCTCTTCCTCACCTTAACACACAGTAACATGAATAGAACCTCTTCCTCACCTTAACACACAGTAACATGAATAGAACCTCTTCCTCACCTTAACACACAGTAACATGAATAGAACCTCTTCCTCACCTTAACACACACAGTAACATGAATAGAACCTCTTCCTCACGTTAACACACAGTAACATGAATAGAACCTCTTCCTCACGTTAACACACAGTAACATGAATAGAACCTCTTCCTCACCTTAACACACACAGTAACATGAATAGAACCTCTTCCTCACCTTAACACACACAGTAACATGAATAGAACCTCTTCCTCACCTTAACACACACAGTAACATGAATAGAACCTCTTCCTCACCTTAACACACACAGTAACATGAATATAACCTCTTCCTCACCTTAACACACAGTAACATGAATATAACCTCTTCCTCACCTTAACACACAGTAACATGAATATAACCTCTTCCTCACCTTAACACACAGTAACATGAATATAACCTCTTCCTCACCTTAACACACAGTAACATGAATAGAACCTCTTCCTCACGTTAACACACAGTAACATGAATAGAACCTCTTCCTCACCTTAACACACAGTAACATGAATAGAACCTCTTCCTCACCTTAACACACAGTAACATGAATAGAACCTCTTCCTCACGTTAACACACAGTAACATGAATAGAACCTCTTCCTCACCTTAACACACAGTAACATGAATAGATCCTCTTCCTCACCTTAACACACAGTAACATGAATAGAACCTCTTCCTCACCTTAACACACAGTAACATGAATAGAACCTCTTCCTCACCTTAACACACAGTAACATGAATAGAACCTCTTCCTCACCTTAACACACAGTAACATGAATAGAACCTCTTCCTCACCTTAACACACAGTAACATGAATAGAACCTCTTCCTCACCTTAACACACAGTAACATGAATATAACCTCTTCCTCACGTTAACACACAGTAACATGAATATAACCTCTTCCTCACCTTAACACACAGTAACATGAATAGAACCTCTTCCTCACCTTAACACACAGTAACATGAATAGAACCTCTTCCTCACGTTAACACACAGTAACATGAATAGAACCTCTTCCTCACCTTAACACACAGTAACATGAATATAACCTCTTCCTCACCTTAACACACACAGTAACATGAATAGAACTTCTTCCTCACCTTAACACACAGTAACATGAATAGAACCTCTTCCTCACCTTAACACACAGTAACATGAATAGAACCTCTTCCTCACGTTAACACACAGTAACATGAATAGAACCTCTTCCTCACGTTAACACACAGTAACATGAATATAACCTCTTCCTCACCTTAACACACAGTAACATGAATAGAACCTCTTCCTCACGTTAACACACAGTAACATGAATAGAACCTCTTCCTCACGTTAACACACAGTAACATGAATAGAACCTCTTCCTCAGCTTAACACACAGTAACATGAATAGAACCTCTTCCTCACGTTAACACACAGTAACATGAATAGAACCTCTTCCTCACCTTAACACACAGTAACATGAATAGAACCTCTTCCTCACCTTAACACACAGTAACATGAATATAACCTCTTCCTCACCTTAACACACATTAACATGAATAGAACCTCTTCCTCACCTTAACACACAGTAACATGAATAGAACCTCTTCCTCACCTTAACACACAGTAACATGAATAGAACCTCTTCCTCACCTTAACACACAGTAACATGAATAGAACCTCTTCCTCACCTTAACACACACAGTACCATGAATATAACCTCTTCCTCACCTTAACACACAGTAACATGAATAGAACCTCTTCCTCACCTTAACACACACAGTAACATGAATAGAACCTCTTCCTCACCTTAACACACAGTAACATGAATAGAACCTCTTCCTCACGTTAACACACACAGTAACATGAATAGAACCTCTTCCTCACCTTAACACACAGTAACATGAATAGAACCTCTTCCTCACGTTAACACACAGTAACATGAATATAACCTCTTCCTCACGTTAACACACAGTAACATGAATAGAACCTCTTCCTCACCTTAACACACAGTAACATGAATAGAACCTCTTCCTCACCTTAACACACACAGTAACATGAATATAACCTCTTCCTCACCTTAACACACAGTAACATGAATAGAACCTCTTCCTCACCTTAACACACAGTAACATGTATAGAACCTCTTCCTCACCTTAACACACAGTAACATGAATAGAACCTCTTCCTCACCTTAACACACAGTAACATGAATAGAACCTCTTCCTCACCTTAACACACAGTAACATGAATAGAACCTCTTCCTCACCTTAACACACAGTAACATGAATAGAACCTCTTCCTCACCTTAACACACAGTAACATGAATATAACCTCTTCCTCACCTTAACACACACAGTAACATGAATAGAACCTCTTCCTCACCTTAACACACAGTAACATGAATAGAACCTCTTCCTCACATTAACGCACAGTAACATCAATAGAACCTCTTCCTCACGTTAACACACACAGTAACATGAATAGATCCTCTTCCTCACCTTAACACACAGTAACATGAATAGAACCGCTTCCTCACCTTAACACACAGTAACATGAATAGAACCTCTTCCTCACCTTAACACACAGTAACATGAATAGAACCTCTTCCTCACCTTAACACACAGTAACATGAATAGAACCTCTTCCTCACCTTAACACACAGTAACATGAATAGAACCTCTTCCTCACGTTAACACACAGTAACATGAATAGAACCTCTTCCTCACCTTAACACACAGTAACATGAATATAACCTCTTCCTCACCTTAACACACAGTAACATGAATAGAACCTCTTCCTCACGTTAACACACAGTAACATGAATAGAACCTCTTCCTCACGTTTACACACACAGTAACATGAATAGAACCTCTTCCTCACCTTAACACACAGTAACATGAATAGAACCTCTTCCTCACGTTTACACACACAGTAACATGAATAGAACCTCTTCCTCACCTTAACACACAGTAACATGAATAGAACCTCTTCCTCACCTTAACACACAGTAACATGAATAGAACCTCTTCCTCACCTTAACACACAGTAACATGAATAGAACCTCTTCCTCACCTTAACACACACAGTAACATGAATAGAACCTCTTCCTCACGTTAACACACAGTAACATGAATAGAACCTCTTCCTCACGTTAACACACAGTAACATGAATAGAACCTCTTCCTCACCTTAACACACACAGTAACATGAATAGAACCTCTTCCTCACCTTAACACACACAGTAACATGAATAGAACCTCTTCCTCACCTTAACACACACAGTAACATGAATAGAACCTCTTCCTCACCTTAACACACACAGTAACATGAATATAACCTCTTCCTCACCTTAACACACAGTAACATGAATATAACCTCTTCCTCACCTTAACACACAGTAACATGAATATAACCTCTTCCTCACCTTAACACACAGTAACATGAATATAACCTCTTCCTCACCTTAACACACAGTAACATGAATAGAACCTCTTCCTCACGTTAACACACAGTAACATGAATAGAACCTCTTCCTCACCTTAACACACAGTAACATGAATAGAACCTCTTCCTCACCTTAACACACAGTAACATGAATAGAACCTCTTCCTCACGTTAACACACAGTAACATGAATAGAACCTCTTCCTCACCTTAACACACAGTAACATGAATAGATCCTCTTCCTCACCTTAACACACAGTAACATGAATAGAACCTCTTCCTCACCTTAACACACAGTAACATGAATAGAACCTCTTCCTCACCTTAACACACAGTAACATGAATAGAACCTCTTCCTCACCTTAACACACAGTAACATGAATAGAACCGCTTCCTCACCTTAACACACAGTAACATGAATAGAACCTCTTCCTCACCTTAACACACAGTAACATGAATAGAACCTCTTCCTCACGTTAACACACAGTAACATGAATAGAACCTCTTCCTCACGTTAACACACAGTAACATGAATAGAACCTCTTCCTCACCTTAACACACACAGTAACATGAATAGAACCTCTTCCTCACCTTAACACACACAGTAACATGAATAGAACCTCTTCCTCACCTTAACACACACAGTAACATGAATATAACCTCTTCCTCAACTTAACACACAGTAACATGAATAGAACCTCTTCCTCACCTTAACACACAGTAACATGAATATAACCTCTTCCTCACGTTAACACACAGTAACATGAATATAACCTCTTCCTCACCTTAACACACAGTAACATGAATAGAACCTCTTCCTCACCTTAACACACAGTAACATGAATAGAACCTCTTCCTCACGTTAACACACAGTAACATGAATAGAACCTCTTCCTCACCTTAACACACAGTAACATGAATAGAACCTCTTCCTCACCTTAACACACAGTAACATGAATAGAACCTCTTCCTCACGTTAACACACAGTAACATGAATAGAACCTCTTCCTCACCTTAACACACAGTAACATGAATAGAACCTCTTCCTCACCTTAACACACACAGTAACATGAATAGAACCTCTTCCTCAAGTTAACACACAGTAACATGAATAGAACCTCTTCCTCACCTTAACACACAGTAACATGAATAGAACCTCTTCCTCACGTTAACACACAGTAACATGAATAGAACCTCTTCCTCACCTTAACACACAGTAACATGAATAGAACCTCTTCCTCACGTTAACACACAGTAACATGAATAGAACCTCTTCCTCACGTTAACACACACAGTAACATGAATAGAACCTCTTCCTCACCTTAACATACACAGTAACATGAATAGAACCTCTTCCTCACCTTAACACACAGTAACATGAATAGAACCTCTTCCTCACCTTAACACACAGTAACATGAATAGAACCTCTTCCTCACCTTAACACACAGTAACATGAATAGAACCTCTTCCTCACCTTAACACACACAGTAACATGAATAGAACCTCTTCCTCACCTTAACACACACAGTAACATGAATAGAACCTCTTCCTCAAGTTAACACACAGTAACATGAATAGAACCTCTTCCTCACCTTAACACACAGTAACATGAATAGAACCTCTTCCTCACGTTAACACACAGTAACATGAATAGAACCTCTTCCTCACCTTAACACACAGTAACATGAATAGAACCTCTTCCTCACGTTAACACACAGTAACATGAATAGAACCTCTTCCTCACCTTAACACACACAGTAACATGAATAGAACCTCTTCCTCACGTTAACACACACAGTAACATTAATATAACCTCTTCCTCACGTTAACACACAGTAACATGAATAGAACCTCTTCCTCAAGTTAACACACAGTAACATGAATAGAACCTCTTCCTCACCTTAACACACAGTAACATGAATAGAACCTCTTCCTCACGTTAACACACAGTAACATGAATAGAACCTCTTCCTCACCTTAACACACAGTAACATGAATAGAACCTCTTCCTCACGTTAACACACAGTAACATGAATAGAACCTCTTCCTCACCTTAACACACACAGTAACATGAATAGAACCTCTTCCTCACGTTAACATACACAGTAACATTAATATAACCTCTTCCTCACGTTAACACACAGTAACATGAATAGAACCTCTTCCTCACGTTAACACACAGTAACATGAATAGAACCTCTTCCTCACCTTAACACACAGTAACATGAATATAACCTCTTCCTCACCTTAACACACAGTAACATGAATATAACCTCTTCCTCACCTTAACACACACAGTAACATGAATAGAACCTCTTCCTCACCTTAACACACACAGTAACATGAATATAACCTCTTCCTCACGTTAACACACAGTAACATGAATAGAACCTCTTCCTCACCTTAACACACAGTAACATGAATAGAACCTCTTCCTCACCTTAACACACAGTAACATGAATAGAACCTCTTCCTCACGTTAACACACAGTAACATGAATAGAACCTCTTCCTCACCTTAACACACAGTAACATGAATAGAACCTCTTCCTCACCTTAACACACAGTAACATGAATAGAACCTCTTCCTCACCTTAACACACAGTAACATGAATAGAACCTCTTCCTCACCTTAACACACAGTAACATGAATAGAACCTCTTCCTCACCTTAACACACAGTAACATGAATAGAACCGCTTCCTCACCTTAACACACAGTAACATGAATAGAACCTCTTCCTCACCTTAACACACAGTAACATGAATAGAACCTCTTCCTCACGTTAACACACAGTAACATGAATAGAACCTCTTCCTCACGTTAACACACAGTAACATGAATAGAACCTCTTCCTCACCTTAACACACACAGTAACATGAATAGAACCTCTTCCTCACCTTAACACACACAGTAACATGAATAGAACCTCTTCCTCACCTTAACACACACAGTAACATGAATATAACCTCTTCCTCACCTTAACACACAGTAACATGAATAGAACCTCTTCCTCACGTTAACACACAGTAACATGAATATAACCTCTTCCTCACGTTAACACACAGTAACATGAATAGAACCTCTTCCTCACCTTAACACACAGTAACATGAATAGAACCTCTTCCTCACGTTAACACACAGTAACATGAATATAACCTCTTCCTCACCTTAACACACAGTAACATGAATAGAACCTCTTCCTCACGTTAACACACAGTAACATGAATAGAACCTCTTCCTCACGTTAACACACAGTAACATGAATAGAACCTCTTCCTCACGTTAACACACAGTAACATGAATATAACCTCTTCCTCACCTTAACACACAGTAACATGAATAGAACCTCTTCCTCACCTTAACACACAGTAACATGAATAGAACCTCTTCCTCACCTTAACACACAGTAACATGAATAGAACCTCTTCCTCACCTTAACACACAGTAACATGAATAGAACCTCTTCCTCACCTTAACACACAGTAACATGAATAGAACCTCTTCCTCACCTTAACACACAGTAACATGAATAGAACCTCTTCCTCACCTTAACACACAGTAACATGAATAGAACCTCTTCCTCACCTTAACACACACAGTAACATGAATAGAACCTCTTCCTCACCTTAACACACACAGTAACATGAATAGAACCTCTTCCTCACGTTAACACACAGTAACATGAATAGAACCTCTTCCTCACGTTAACACACAGTAACATGAATAGAACCTCTTCCTCACCTTAACACACACAGTAACATGAATAGAACCTCTTCCTCACCTTAACACACAGTAACATGAATAGAACCTCTTCCTCACCTTAACACACAGTAACATGAATAGAACCTCTTCCTCACGTTAACACACAGTAACATGAATAGAACCTCTTCCTCACCTTAACACACAGTAACATGAATAGAACCTCTTCCTCACCTTAACACACACAGTAACATGAATAGAACCTCTTCCTCAAGTTAACACACAGTAACATGAATAGAACCTCTTCCTCACCTTAACACACAGTAACATGAATAGAACCTCTTCCTCACGTTAACACACAGTAACATGAATAGAACCTCTTCCTCACCTTAACACACAGTAACATGAATAGAACCTCTTCCTCACGTTAACACACAGTAACATGAATAGAACCTCTTCCTCACGTTAACACACACAGTAACATGAATAGAACCTCTTCCTCACCTTAACATACACAGTAACATGAATAGAACCTCTTCCTCACCTTAACACACAGTAACATGAATAGAACCTCTTCCTCACCTTAACACACAGTAACATGAATAGAACCTCTTCCTCACCTTAACACACAGTAACATGAATAGAACCTCTTCCTCACCTTAACACACACAGTAACATGAATAGAACCTCTTCCTCACCTTAACACACACAGTAACATGAATAGAACCTCTTCCTCAAGTTAACACACAGTAACATGAATAGAACCTCTTCCTCACCTTAACACACAGTAACATGAATAGAACCTCTTCCTCACGTTAACACACAGTAACATGAATAGAACCTCTTCCTCACCTTAACACACAGTAACATGAATAGAACCTCTTCCTCACGTTAACACACAGTAACATGAATAGAACCTCTTCCTCACCTTAACACACACAGTAACATGAATAGAACCTCTTCCTCACGTTAACACACACAGTAACATTAATATAACCTCTTCCTCACGTTAACACACAGTAACATGAATAGAACCTCTTCCTCAAGTTAACACACAGTAACATGAATAGAACCTCTTCCTCACCTTAACACACAGTAACATGAATAGAACCTCTTCCTCACGTTAACACACAGTAACATGAATAGAACCTCTTCCTCACCTTAACACACAGTAACATGAATAGAACCTCTTCCTCACGTTAACACACAGTAACATGAATAGAACCTCTTCCTCACCTTAACACACACAGTAACATGAATAGAACCTCTTCCTCACGTTAACATACACAGTAACATTAATATAACCTCTTCCTCACGTTAACACACAGTAACATGAATAGAACCTCTTCCTCACGTTAACACACAGTAACATGAATAGAACCTCTTCCTCACCTTAACACACACAGTAACATGAATAGAACCTCTTCCTCACCTTAACACACAGTAACATGAATAGAACCTCTTCCTCACCTTAACACACAGTAACATGAATAGAACCTCTTCCTCACCTTAACACACAGTAACATGAATAGAACCTCTTCCTCACCTTAACACACAGTAACATGAATAGAACCTCTTCCTCACCTTAACACACACAGTAACATGAATAGAACCTCTTCCTCACCTTAACACACAGTAACATGAATAGAACCTCTTCCTCACGTTAACACACAGTAACATGAATAGAACCTCTTCCTCACCTTAACACACAGTAACATGAATAGAACCTCTTCCTCACCTTAACACACAGTAACATGAATAGAACCTCTTCCTCACCTTAACACACAGTAACATGAATAGAACCTCTTCCTCACGTTAACACACAGTAACATGAATAGAACCTCTTCCTCACGTTAACACACAGTAACATGAATAGAACCTCTTCCTCACGTTAACACACAGTAACATGAATAGAACCTCTTCCTCACCTTAACACACAGTAACATGAATAGAACCTCTTCCTCACGTTAACACACAGTAACATGAATAGAACCTCTTCCTCACCTTAACACACAGTAACATGAATAGAACCTCTTCCTCACGTTAACACACAGTAACATGAATAGAACCTCTTCCTCACCTTAACACACAGTAACATGAATAGAACCTCTTCCTCACGTTAACACACAGTAACATGAATAGAACCTCTTCCTCACGTTAACACACAGTAACATGAATAGAACCTCTTCCTCACGTTAACACACAGTAACATGAATATAACCTCTTCCTCACCTTAACACACAGTAACATGAATAGAACCTCTTCCTCACGTTAACACACAGTAACATGAATAGAACCTCTTCCTCACGTTAACACACAGTAACATGAATAGAACCTCTTCCTCACGTTAACACACAGTAACATGAATATAACCTCTTCCTCACCTTAACACACAGTAACATGAATAGAACCTCTTCCTCACGTTAACACACAGTAACATGAATAGAACCTCTTCCTCACGTTAACACACAGTAACATGAATAGAACCTCTTCCTCAGCTTAACACACAGTAACATGAATAGAACCTCTTCCTCACGTTAACACACAGTAACATGAATAGAACCTCTTCCTCACCTTAACACACAGTAACATGAATAGAACCTCTTCCTCACCTTAACACACAGTAACATGAATATAACCTCTTCCTCACCTTAACACACAGTAACATGAATAGAACCTCTTCCTCACCTTAACACACAGTAACATGAATAGAACCTCTTCCTCACCTTAACACACAGTAACATGAATAGAACCTCTTCCTCACCTTAACACACAGTAACATGAATAGAACCTCTTCCTCACCTTAACACACACAGTACCATGAATATAACCTCTTCCTCACCTTAACACACAGTAACATGAATAGAACCTCTTCCTCACCTTAACACACACAGTAACATGAATAGAACCTCTTCCTCACCTTAACACACAGTAACATGAATAGAACCTCTTCCTCACGTTAACACACACAGTAACATGAATAGAACCTCTTCCTCACCTTAACACACAGTAACATGAATAGAACCTCTTCCTCACGTTAACACACAGTAACATGAATATAACCTCTTCCTCACGTTAACACACAGTAACATAAATAGAACCTCTTCCTCACCTTAACACACAGTAACATGAATAGAACCTCTTCCTCACCTTAACACACAGTAACATGAATATAACCTCTTCCTCACCTTAACACACACAGTAACATGAATAGAACCTCTTCCTCACCTTAACACACAGTAACATGAATAGAACCTCTTCCTCACATTAACACACAGTAACATGAATAGAACCTCTTCCTCACGTTAACACACACAGTAACATGAATAGATCCTCTTCCTCACCTTAACACACAGTAACATGAATAGAACCGCTTCCTCACCTTAACACACAGTAACATGAATAGAACCTCTTCCTCACCTTAACACACAGTAACATGAATAGAACCTCTTCCTCACCTTAACACACAGTAACATGAATAGAACCTCTTCCTCACCTTAACACACAGTAACATGAATAGAACCTCTTCCTCACGTTAACACACAGTAACATGAATAGAACCTCTTCCTCACCTTAACACACAGTAACATGAATATAACCTCTTCCTCACCTTAACACACAGTAACATGAATAGAACCTCTTCCTCACGTTAACACACAGTAACATGAATAGAACCTCTTCCTCACGTTTACACACACAGTAACATGAATAGAACCTCTTCCTCACCTTAACACACAGTAACATGAATAGAACCTCTTCCTCACCTTAACACACAGTAACATGAATAGAACCTCTTCCTCACCTTAGCACACAGTAACATGAATAGAACCTCTTCCTCACCTTAACACACAGTAACATGAATAGAACCTCTTCCTCACCTTAACACACAGTAACATGAATAGAACCTCTTCCTCACCTTAACACACACAGTAACATGAATAGAACCTCTTCCTCACGTTAACACACAGTAACATGAATAGAACCTCTTCCTCACGTTAACACACAGTAACATGAATAGAACCTCTTCCTCACCTTAACACACACAGTAACATGAATAGAACCTCTTCCTCACCTTAACACACACAGTATCATGAATAGAACCTCTTCCTCACCTTAACACACACAGTAACATGAATAGAACCTCTTCCTCACCTTAACACACACAGTAACATGAATAGAACCTCTTCCTCACCTTAACACACAGTAACATGAATATAACCTCTTCCTCACCTTAACACACAGTAACATGAATAGAACCTCTTCCTCACGTTAACACACAGTAACATGAATAGAACCTCTTCCTCACCTTAACACACAGTAACATGAATAGAACCTCTTCCTCACCTTAACACACAGTAACATGAATAGAACCTCTTCCTCACGTTAATACACAGTAACATGAATAGAACCTCTTCCTCACCTTAACACACAGTAACATGAATAGAACCTCTTCCTCACCTTAACACACAGTAACATGAATAGAACCTCTTCCTCACGTTAACACACAGTAACATGAATAGAACCTCTTCCTCACCTTAACACACAGTAACATGAATATAACCTCTTCCTCACCTTAACACACAGTAACATGAATAGAACCTCTTCCTCACGTTAACACACAGTAACATGAATAGAACCTCTTCCTCACGTTTACACACACAGTAACATGAATAGAACCTCTTCCTCACCTTAACACACAGTAACATGAATAGAACCTCTTCCTCACCTTAACACACAGTAACATGAATAGAACCTCTTCCTCACCTTAGCACACAGTAACATGAATAGAACCTCTTCCTCACCTTAACACACAGTAACATGAATAGAACCTCTTCCTCACCTTAACACACAGTAACATGAATAGAACCTCTTCCTCACCTTAACACACACAGTAACATGAATAGAACCTCTTCCTCACGTTAACACACAGTAACATGAATAGAACCTCTTCCTCACGTTAACACACAGTAACATGAATAGAACCTCTTCCTCACCTTAACACACACAGTAACATGAATAGAACCTCTTCCTCACCTTAACACACACAGTATCATGAATAGAACCTCTTCCTCACCTTAACACACACAGTAACATGAATAGAACCTCTTCCTCACCTTAACACACACAGTAACATGAATAGAACCTCTTCCTCACCTTAACACACAGTAACATGAATATAACCTCTTCCTCACCTTAACACACAGTAACATGAATAGAACCTCTTCCTCACGTTAACACACAGTAACATGAATAGAACCTCTTCCTCACCTTAACACACAGTAACATGAATAGAACCTCTTCCTCACCTTAACACACAGTAACATGAATAGAACCTCTTCCTCACGTTAATACACAGTAACATGAATAGAACCTCTTCCTCACCTTAACACACAGTAACATGAATAGATCCTCTTCCTCACCTTAACACACAGTAACATGAATAGAACCTCTTCCTCACCTTAACACACAGTAACATGAATAGAACCTCTTCCTCACCTTAACACACAGTAACATGAATAGAACCTCTTCCTCACCTTAACACACAGTAACATGAATAGAACCGCTTCCTCACCTTAACACACAGTAACATGAATAGAACCTCTTCCTCACCTTAACACACAGTAACATGAATAGAACCTCTTCCTCACGTTAACACACAGTAACATGAATAGAACCTCTTCCTCACGTTAACACACAGTAACATGAATAGAACCTCTTCCTCACCTTAACACACACAGTAACATGAATAGAACCTCTTCCTCACCTTAACACACACAGTAACATGAATAGAACCTCTTCCTCACCTTAACACATACAGTAACATGAATATAACCTCTTCCTCACCTTAACACACAGTAACATGAATAGAACCTCTTCCTCACCTTAACACACAGTAACATGAATATAACCTCTTCCTCACGTTAACACACAGTAACATGAATATAACCTCTTCCTCACCTTAACACACAGTAACATGAATAGAACCTCTTCCTCACCTTAACACACAGTAACATGAATAGAACCTCTTCCTCACGTTAACACACAGTAACATGAATAGAACCTCTTCCTCACCTTAACACACAGTAACATGAATAGAACCTCTTCCTCACCTTAACACACAGTAACATGAATAGAACCTCTTCCTCACCTTAACACACAGTAACATGAATAGAACCTCTTCCTCACCTTAACACACACAGTAACATGAATAGAACCTCTTCCTCACGTTAACACACAGTAACATGAATAGAACCTCTTCCTCACGTTAACACACAGTAACATGAATAGAACCTCTTCCTCACCTTAACACACACAGTAACATGAATAGAACCTCTTCCTCACCTTAACACACACAGTAACATGAATAGAACCTCTTCCTCACCTTAACACACACAGTAACATGAATAGAACCTCTTCCTCACCTTAACACACACAGTAACATGAATATAACCTCTTCCTCACCTTAACACACAGTAACATGAATATAACCTCTTCCTCACCTTAACACACAGTAACATGAATATAACCTCTTCCTCACCTTAACACACAGTAACATGAATATAACCTCTTCCTCACCTTAACACACAGTAACATGAATAGAACCTCTTCCTCACGTTAACACACAGTAACATGAATAGAACCTCTTCCTCACCTTAACACACACAGTAACATGAATAGAACCTCTTCCTCACCTTAACACACACAGTAACATGAATAGAACCTCTTCCTCACCTTAACACACACAGTAACATGAATATAACCTCTTCCTCACCTTAACACACAGTAACATGAATATAACCTCTTCTTCACCTTAACACACAGTAACATGAATATAACCTCTTCCTCACCTTAACACACAGTAACATGAATATAACCTCTTCCTCACCTTAACACACAGTAACATGAATAGAACCTCTTCCTCACGTTAACACACAGTAACATGAATAGAACCTCTTCCTCACCTTAACACACAGTAACATGAATAGAACCTCTTCCTCACCTTAACACACAGTAACATGAATAGAACCTCTTCCTCACCTTAACACACAGTAACATGAATAGAACCTCTTCCTCACCTTAACACACAGTAACATGAATAGAACCTCTTCCTCACCTTAACACACAGTAACATGAATAGAACCTCTTCCTCACATTAACACACAGTAACATGAATAGAACCTCTTCCTCACCTTAACACACAGTAACATGAATAGAACCTCTTCCTCACCTTAACACACAGTAACATGAATAGAACCTCTTCCTCACCTTAACACACAGTAACATGAATAGAACCTCTTCCTCAGCTTAACACACAGTAACATGAATAGAACCTCTTCCTCACGTTAACACACAGTAACATGAATAGAACCTCTTCCTCACGTTAACACACAGTAACATGAATAGAACCTCTTCCTCACCTTAACACACAGTAACATGAATAGAACCTCTTCCTCACGTTAACACACAGTAACATGAATAGAACCTCTTCCTCACCTTAACACACAGTAACATGAATAGAACCTCTTCCTCAGCTTAACACACAGTAACATGAATAGAACCTCTTCCTCACGTTAACACACAGTAACATGAATAGAACCTCTTCCTCACCTTAACACACAGTAACATGAATAGAACCTCTTCCTCACCTTAACACACAGTAACATGAATATAACCTCTTCCTCACCTTAACACACAGTAACATGAATAGAACCTCTTCCTCACCTTAACACACAGTAACATGAATAGAACCTCTTCCTCACGTTAACACACAGTAACATGAATAGAACCTCTTCCTCACGTTAACACACAGTAACATGAATAGAACCTCTTCCTCACCTTAACACACACAGTAACATGAATAGAACCTATTCCTCACCTTAACACACACAGTAACATGAATAGAACCTCTTCCTCACCTTAACACACACAGTAACATGAATATAACCTCTTCCTCACCTTAACACACAGTAACATGAATAGAACCTCTTCCTCACCTTAACACACAGTAACATGAATATAACCTCTTCCTCACGTTAACACACAGTAACATGAATATAACCTCTTCCTCACCTTAACACACAGTAACATGAATAGAACCTCTTCCTCACCTTAACACACAGTAACATGAATAGAACCTCTTCCTCACGTTAACACACAGTAACATGAATAGAACCTCTTCCTCACCTTAACACACAGTAACATGAATATAACCTCTTCCTCACCTTAACACACACAGTAACATGAATAGAACTTCTTCCTCACCTTAACACACAGTAACATGAATAGAACCTCTTCCTCACGTTAACACACAGTAACATGAATAGAACCTCTTCCTCACCTTAACACACACAGTAACATGAATAGAACCTCTTCCTCACCTTAACACACACAGTAACATGAATAGAACCTCTTCCTCACCTTAACACACACAGTAACATGAATAGAACCTCTTCCTCACCTTAACACACACAGTAACATGAATATAACCTCTTCCTCACCTTAACACACAGTAACATGAATATAACCTCTTCCTCACCTTAACACACAGTAACATGAATATAACCTCTTCCTCACCTTAACACACAGTAACATGAATATAACCTCTTCCTCACCTTAACACACAGTAACATGAATAGAACCTCTTCCTCACGTTAACACACAGTAACATGAATAGAACCTCTTCCTCACCTTAACACACAGTAACATGAATAGAACCTCTTCCTCACCTTAACACACAGTAACATGAATAGAACCTCTTCCTCACATTAACACACAGTAACATGAATAGAACCTCTTCCTCACCTTAACACACAGTAACATGAATAGATCCTCTTCCTCACCTTAACACACAGTAACATGAATAGAACCTCTTCCTCACCTTAACACACAGTAACATGAATAGAACCTCTTCCTCACCTTAACACACAGTAACATGAATAGAACCTCTTCCTCACCTTAACACACAGTAACATGAATAGAACCGCTTCCTCACCTTAACACACAGTAACATGAATAGAACCTCTTCCTCACCTTAACACACAGTAACATGAATAGAACCTCTTCCTCACGTTAACACACAGTAACATGAATAGAACCTCTTCCTCACGTTAACACACAGTAACATGAATAGAACCTCTTCCTCACCTTAACACACACAGTAACATGAATAGAACCTCTTCCTCACCTTAACACACAGTAACATGAATAGAACCTCTTCCTCACCTTAACACACACAGTAACATGAATAGAACCTCTTCCTCACATTAACACACAGTAACATGAATAGAACCTCTTCCTCACCTTAACACACACAGTAACATGAATAGAACCTCTTCCTCACCTTAACACACACAGTAACATGAATAGAACCTCTTCCTCACCTTAACACACACAGTAACATGAATAGAACCTCTTCCTCACCTTAACACACACAGTAACATGAATATAACCTCTTCCTCACCTTAACACACAGTAACATGAATATAACCTCTTCCTCACCTTAACACACAGTAACATGAATATAACCTCTTCCTCACGTTAACACACAGTAACATGAATAGAACCTCTTCCTCACCTTAACACACAGTAACATGAATAGAACCTCTTCCTCACCTTAACACACAGTAACATGAATATAACCTCTTCCTCACCTTAACACACACAGTAACATGAATAGAACCTCTTCCTCACCTTAACACACAGTAACATGAATAGAACCTCTTCCTCACATTAACACACAGTAACATGAATAGAACCTCTTCCTCACCTTAACACACAGTAACATGAATATAACCTCTTCCTCACGTTAACACACAGTAACATGAATATAACCTCTTCCTCACCTTAACACACAGTAACATGAATAGAACCTCTTCCTCACCTTAACACACAGTAACATGAATAGAACCTCTTCCTCACGTTAACACACAGTAACATGAATAGAACCTCTTCCTCACCTTAACACACAGTAACATGAATATAACCTCTTCCTCACCTTAACACACACAGTAACATGAATAGAACTTCTTCCTCACCTTAACACACAGTAACATGAATAGAACCTCTTCCTCACCTTAACACACAGTAACATGAATAGAACCTCTTCCTCACCTTAACACACAGTAACATGAATAGAACCTCTTCCTCACCTTAACACACAGTAACATGAATAGAACCTCTTCCTCACATTAACACACAGTAACATGAATAGAACCTCTTCCTCACCTTAACACACAGTAACATGAATAGAACCTCTTCCTCACCTTAACACACAGTAACATGAATAGAACCTCTTCCTCACCTTAACACACACAGTAACATGAATAGAACCTCTTCCTCACGTTAACACACAGTAACATGAATAGAACCTCTTCCTCACCTTAACACACACAGTAACATGAATAGAACCTCTTCCTCACCTTAACACACACAGTAACATGAATAGAACCTCTTCCTCACCTTAACACACACAGTAACATGAATAGAACCTCTTCCTCAACCTAACACACACAGTAACATGAATATAACCTCTTCCTCACCTTAACACACAGTAACATGAATATAACCTCTTCCTCACCTTAACACACAGTAACATGAATATAACCTCTTCCTCACGTTAACACACAGTAACATGAATAGAACCTCTTCCTCACCTTAACACACAGTAACATGAATAGAACCTCTTCCTCACCTTAACACACAGTAACATGAATATAACCTCTTCCTCACCTTAACACACACAGTAACATGAATAGAACCTCTTCCTCACCTTAACACACAGTAACATGAATAGAACCTCTTCCTCACATTAACACACAGTAACATGAATAGAACCTCTTCCTCACGTTAACACACACAGTAATATGAATAGATCCTCTTCCTCACCTTAACACACAGTAACATGAATAGAACCGCTTCCTCACCTTAACACACAGTAACATGAATAGAACCTCTTCCTCACCTTAACACACAGTAACATGAATAGAACCTCTTCCTCACCTTAACACACAGTAACATGAATAGAACCTCTTCCTCACCTTAACACACAGTAACATGAATAGAACCTCTTCCTCACGTTAACACACAGTAACATGAATAGAACCTCTTCCTCACCTTAACACACAGTAACATCAATATAACCTCTTCCTCACCTTAACACACAGTAACATGAATAGAACCTCTTCCTCACGTTAACACACAGTAACATGAATAGAACCTCTTCCTCACGTTTACACACACAGTAACATGAATAGAACCTCTTCCTCACCTTAACACACAGTAACATGAATAGAACCTCTTCCTCACCTTAACACACAGTAACATGAATAGAACATCTTCCTCACCTTAACACACAGTAACATGAATAGAACCTCTTCCTCACCTTAACACACAGTAACATGAATAGAACCTCTTCCTCACCTTAACACACAGTAACATGAATAGAACCTCTTCCTCACCTTAACACACACAGTAACATGAATAGAACCTCTTCCTCACGTTAACACACAGTAACATGAATAGAACCTCTTCCTCACGTTAACACACAGTAACATGAATAGAACCTCTTCCTCACCTTAACACACACAGTAACATGAATAGAACCTCTTCCTCACCTTAACACACACAGTAACATGAATAGAACCTCTTCCTCACCTTAACACACACAGTAACATGAATAGAACCTCTTCCTCACCTTAACACACACAGTAACATGAATATAACCTCTTCCTCACCTTAACACACAGTAACATGAATATAACCTCTTCCTCACCTTAACACACAGTAACATGAATATAACCTCTTCCTCACCTTAACACACAGTAACATGAATATAACCTCTTCCTCACCTTAACACACAGTAACATGAATAGAACCTCTTCCTCACGTTAACACACAGTAACATGAATAGAACCTCTTCCTCACCTTAACACACAGTAACATGAATAGAACCTCTTCCTCACCTTAACACACAGTAACATGAATAGAACCTCTTCCTCACGTTAACACACAGTAACATGAATAGAACCTCTTCCTCACCTTAACACACAGTAACATGAATAGATCCTCTTCCTCACCTTAACACACAGTAACATGAATAGAACCTCTTCCTCACCTTAACACACAGTAACATGAATAGAACCTCTTCTTCACCTTAACACACAGTAACATGAATAGAACCTCTTCCTCACCTTAACACACAGTAACATGAATAGAACCGCTTCCTCACCTTAACACACAGTAACATGAATAGAACCTCTTCCTCACCTTAACACACAGTAACATGAATAGAACCTCTTCCTCACGTTAACACACAGTAACATGAATAGAACCTCTTCCTCACGTTAACACACAGTAACATGAATAGAACCTCTTCCTCACCTTAACACACAGTAACATGAATAGAACCTCTTCCTCACGTTAACACACAGTAACATGAATAGAACCTCTTCCTCACCTTAACACACACAGTAACATGAATATAACCTCTTCCTCACCTTAACACACAGTAACATGAATAGAACCTCTTCCTCACCTTAACACACAGTAACATGAATAGAACCTCTTCCTCACCTTAACACACAGTAACATGAATAGAACCTCTTCCTCACCTTAACACACAGTAACATGAATAGAACCTCTTCCTCACCTTAACACACAGTAACATGAATAGAACCTCTTCCTCACCTTAACACACTGTAACATGAATAGAACCTCTTCCTCACCTTAACACACAGTAACATGAATAGAACCTCTTCCTCACCTTAACACACAGTAACATGAATAGAACCTCTTCCTCACCTTAACACACAGTAACATGAATAGAACCTCTTCCTCACCTTAACACACAGTAACATGAATAGAACCTCTTCCTCACCTTAACACACACAGTACCATGAATATAACCTCTTCCTCACCTTAACACACAGTAACATGAATAGAACCTCTTCCTCACCTTAACACACACAGTAACATGAATAGAACCTCTTCCTCACCTTAACACACAGTAACATGAATAGAACCTCTTCCTCACGTTAACACACACAGTAACATGAATAGAACCTCTTCCTCACCTTAACACACACAGTAACATGAATAGAACCTCTTCCTCACCTTAACACACACAGTAACATGAATAGAACCTCTTCCTCACCTTAACACACACAGTAACATGAATAGAACCTCTTCCTCACCTTAACACACACAGTAACATGAATATAACCTCTTCCTCACCTTAACACACAGTAACATGAATATAACCTCTTCCTCACCTTAACACACAGTAACATGAATATAACCTCTTCCTCACCTTAACACACAGTAACATGAATATAACCTCTTCCTCACCTTAACACACAGTAACATGAATAGAACCTCTTCCTCACGTTAACACACAGTAACATGAATAGAACCTCTTCCTCACCTTAACACACAGTAACATGAATAGAACCTCTTCCTCACCTTAACACACAGTAACATGAATAGAACCTCTTCCTCACGTTAACACACAGTAACATGAATAGAACCTCTTCCTCACCTTAACACACAGTAACATGAATAGATCCTCTTCCTCACCTTAACACACAGTAACATGAATAGAACCTCTTCCTCACCTTAACACACAGTAACATGAATAGAACCTCTTCCTCACCTTAACACACAGTAACATGAATAGAACCTCTTCCTCACCTTAACACACAGTAACATGAATAGAACCGCTTCCTCACCTTAACACACAGTAACATGAATAGAACCTCTTCCTCACCTTAACACACAGTAACATGAATAGAACCTCTTCCTCACGTTAACACACAGTAACATGAATAGAACCTCTTCCTCACGTTAACACACAGTAACATGAATAGAACCTCTTCCTCACCTTAACACACACAGTAACATGAATAGAACCTCTTCCTCACCTTAACACACACAGTAACATGAATAGAACCTCTTCCTCACCTTAACACACACAGTAACATGAATATAACCTCTTCCTCACCTTAACACACAGTAACATGAATAGAACCTCTTCCTCACCTTAACACACAGTAACATGAATATAACCTCTTCCTCACGTTAACACACAGTAACATGAATATAACCTCTTCCTCACCTTAACACACAGTAACATGAATAGAACCTCTTCCTCACCTTAACACACAGTAACATGAATAGAACCTCTTCCTCACGTTAACACACAGTAACATGAATAGAACCTCTTCCTCACCTTAACACACAGTAACATGAATAGAACCTCTTCCTCACCTTAACACAGTAACATGAATAGAACCTCTTCCTCACGTTAACACACAGTAACATGAATAGAACCTCTTCCTCACCTTAACACACAGTAACATGAATAGAACCTCTTCCTCACCTTAACATACAGTAACATGAATAGAACCTCTTCCTCACCTTAACACACAGTAACATGAATAGAACCTCTTCCTCACGTTAACACACACAGTAACATGAATAGAACCTCTTCTTCACGTTAACACACAGTAACATGAATAGAACCTCTTCCTCACGTTAACACACAGTAACATGAATAGAACCTCTTCCTCACCTTAACACACACAGTAACATGAATAGAACCTCTTCCTCACCTTAACACACACAGTAACATGAATAGAACCTCTTCCTCACGTTAACACACAGTAAAATGAATAGAACCTCTTCCTCACCTTAACACACAGTAACATGAATAGAACCTCTTCCTCACGTTAACACACAGTAACATGAATAGAACCTCTTCCTCACCTTAACACACACAGTAACATGAATATAACCTCTTCCTCACCTTAACACACAGTAACATGAATAGAACCTCTTCCTCACCTTAACACACAGTAACATGAATAGAACCTCTTCCTCACCTTAACACACAGTAACATGAATATAACCTCTTCCTCACCTTAACACACACAGTAACATGAATAGAACCTCTTCCTCACCTTAACACACAGTAACATGAATAGAACCTCTTCCTCACCTTAACACACAGTAACATGAATAGAACCTCTTCCTCACCTTAACACACAGTAACATGAATAGAACCTCTTCCTCACCTTAACACACAGTAACATGAATAGAACCTCTTCCTCACGTTAACACACTGTCACATGAATAGAACCTCTTCCTCACCTTAACACACAGTAACATGAATAGAACCTCTTACTCACGTTAACACACTGTAACATGAATAGAACCTCTTCCTCACCTTAACACACAGTAACATGAATAGAACCTCTTCCTCACCTTAACACACACAGTAACATGAATAGAACCTCTTCCTCACCTTAACACACAGTAACATGAATAGAACCTCTTCCTCACCTTAACACACAGTAACATGAATAGAACCTCTTCCTCACGTTAACACACAGTAACATGAATAGAACCTCTTCCTCACCTTAACACACAGTAACATGAATAGAACCTCTTCCTCACCTTAACATACAGTAACATGAATAGAACCTCTTCCTCACCTTAACACACAGTAACATGAATAGAACCTCTTCCTCACGTTAACACACACAGTAACATGAATAGAACCTCTTCTTCACGTTAACACACAGTAACATGAATAGAACCTCTTCCTCACGTTAACACACAGTAACATGAATAGAACCTCTTCCTCACCTTAACACACACAGTAACATGAATAGAACCTCTTCCTCACCTTAACACACACAGTAACATGAATAGAACCTCTTCCTCACGTTAACACACAGTAACATGAATAGAACCTCTTCCTCACCTTAACACACAGTAACATGAATAGAACCTCTTCCTCACGTTAACACACAGTAACATGAATAGAACCTCTTCCTCACCTTAACACACACAGTAACATGAATATAACCTCTTCCTCACCTTAACACACAGTAACATGAATAGAACCTCTTCCTCACCTTAACACACAGTAACATGAATAGAACCTCTTCCTCACCTTAACACACAGTAACATGAATATAACCTCTTCCTCACCTTAACACACACAGTAACATGAATAGAACCTCTTCCTCACCTTAACACACAGTAACATGAATAGAACCTCTTCCTCACCTTAACACACAGTAACATGAATAGAACCTCTTCCTCACCTTAACACACAGTAACATGAATAGAACCTCTTCCTCACCTTAACACACAGTAACATGAATAGAACCTCTTCCTCACGTTAACACACTGTCACATGAATAGAACCTCTTCCTCACCTTAACACACAGTAACATGAATAGAACCTCTTCCTCACGTTAACACACTGTAACATGAATAGAACCTCTTCCTCACCTTAACACACAGTAACATGAATAGAACCTCTTCCTCACCTTAACACACACAGTAACATGAATAGAACCTCTTCCTCACCTTAACACACAGTAACATGAATAGAACCTCTTCCTCACGTTAACACACACAGTAACATGAATAGAACCTCTTCCTCACCTTAACACACACAGTAACATGAATAGAACCTCTTCCTCACCTTAACACACAGTAACATGAATAGAACCTCTTCCTCACGTTAACACACTGTAACATGAATAGAACCTCTTCCTCACCTTAACACACAGTAACATGAATAGAACCTCTTCCTCACCTTAACACACAGTAACATGAATAGAACCTCTTCCTCACGTTAACACACAGTAACATGAATAGAACCTCTTCCTCACCTTAACACACAGTAACATGAATAGAACCTCTTCCTCACGTTAACACACAGTAACATGAATAGAACCTCTTCCTCACCTTAACACACAGTAACATGAATAGAACATCTTCCTCACGTTAACACACAGTAACATGAATAGAACCTCTTCCTCACGTTAACACACAGTAACATGAATAGAACCTCTTCCTCACCTTAACACACAGTAACATGAATAGAACCTCTTCCTCACCTTAACACACACAGTACCATGAATAGAACCTCTTCCTCACCTTAACACACAGTAACATGAATAGAACCTCTTCCTCACGTTAACACACACAGTAACATGAATAGACCTCTTCCTCACCTTAACACACAGTAACATGAATAGAACCTCTTCCTCACGTTAACACACACAGTAACATGAATAGAACCTCTTCCTCACGTTAACACACACAGTAACATGAATAGAACCTCTTCCTCACCTTAACACACAGTAACATGAATATAACCTCTTCCTCACGTTAACACACACAGTAAAATGAATAGAACCTCTTCCTCACGTTAACACACTGTAACATGAATAGAACCTCTTCCTCACCTTAACACACAGTAACATGAATAGAACCTCTTCCTCACCTTAACACACAGTAACATGAATAGAACCTCTTCCTCACCTTAACACACAGTAACATGAATAGAACCTCTTCCTCACCTTAACACACTGTAACATGAATAGAACCTCTTCCTCACCTTAACACACAGTAACATGAATAGAACCTCTTCCTCACCTTAACACACAGTAACATGAATAGAACCTCTTCCTCACCTTAACACACAGTAACATGAATAGAACCGCTTCCTCACCTTAACACACAGTAACATGAATAGAACCTCTTCCTCACCTTAACACACAGTAACATGAATAGAACCTCTTCCTCACGTTAACACACAGTAACATGAATAGAACCTCTTCCTCACGTTAACACACAGTAACATGAATAGAACCTCTTCCTCACCTTAACACACACAGTAACATGAATAGAACCTCTTCCTCACCTTAACACACACAGTAACATGAATAGAACCTCTTCCTCACCTTAACACACACAGTAACATGAATATAACCTCTTCCTCACCTTAACACACAGTAACATGAATAGAACCTCTTCCTCACCTTAACACACAGTAACATGAATATAACCTCTTCCTCACGTTAACACACAGTAACATGAATATAACCTCTTCCTCACCTTAACACACAGTAACATGAATAGAACCTCTTCCTCACCTTAACACACAGTAACATGAATAGAACCTCTTCCTCACGTTAACACACAGTAACATGAATAGAACCTCTTCCTCACGTTAACACACACAGTAATATGAATAGATCCTCTTCCTCACCTTAACACACAGTAACATGAATAGAACCGCTTCCTCACCTTAACACACAGTAACATGAATAGAACCTCTTCCTCACCTTAACACACAGTAACATGAATAGAACCTCTTCCTCACCTTAACACACAGTAACATGAATAGAACCTCTTCCTCACCTTAACACACAGTAACATGAATAGAACCTCTTCCTCACGTTAACACACAGTAACATGAATAGAACCTCTTCCTCACCTTAACACACAGTAACATCAATATAACCTCTTCCTCACCTTAACACACAGTAACATGAATAGAACCTCTTCCTCACGTTAACACACAGTAACATGAATAGAACCTCTTCCTCACGTTTACACACACAGTAACATGAATAGAACCTCTTCCTCACCTTAACACACAGTAACATGAATAGAACCTCTTC
The DNA here is from genome assembly GCF_964263955.1 of Coregonus lavaretus. Taxonomy (NCBI): domain Eukaryota; kingdom Metazoa; phylum Chordata; class Actinopteri; order Salmoniformes; family Salmonidae; genus Coregonus; species Coregonus lavaretus. The sequence goes on along the minus strand of NW_028159058.1, from coordinate 17,312 downwards.
CTCACCTTAACACACAGTAACATGAATAGAACCTCTTCCTCACCTTAACACACAGTAACATGAATAGAACCTCTTCCTCACCTTAACACACAGTAACATGAATAGAACCTCTTCCTCACCTTAACACACAGTAACATGAATAGAACCTCTTCCTCACCTTAACACACACAGTAACATGAATAGAACCTCTTCCTCACGTTAACACACAGTAACATGAATAGAACCTCTTCCTCACGTTAACACACAGTAACATGAATAGAACCTCTTCCTCACCTTAACACACACAGTAACATGAATAGAACCTCTTCCTCACCTTAACACACACAGTAACATGAATAGAACCTCTTCCTCACCTTAACACACACAGTAACATGAATAGAACCTCTTCCTCACCTTAACACACACAGTAACATGAATATAACCTCTTCCTCACCTTAACACACAGTAACATGAATATAACCTCTTCCTCACCTTAACACACAGTAACATGAATATAACCTCTTCCTCACCTTAACACACAGTAACATGAATATAACCTCTTCCTCACCTTAACACACAGTAACATGAATAGAACCTCTTCCTCACGTTAACACACAGTAACATGAATAGAACCTCTTCCTCACCTTAACACACAGTAACATGAATAGAACCTCTTCCTCACCTTAACACACAGTAACATGAATAGAACCTCTTCCTCACGTTAACACACAGTAACATGAATAGAACCTCTTCCTCACCTTAACACACAGTAACATGAATAGATCCTCTTCCTCACCTTAACACACAGTAACATGAATAGAACCTCTTCCTCACCTTAACACACAGTAACATGAATAGAACCTCTTCTTCACCTTAACACACAGTAACATGAATAGAACCTCTTCCTCACCTTAACACACAGTAACATGAATAGAACCGCTTCCTCACCTTAACACACAGTAACATGAATAGAACCTCTTCCTCACCTTAACACACAGTAACATGAATAGAACCTCTTCCTCACGTTAACACACAGTAACATGAATAGAACCTCTTCCTCACGTTAACACACAGTAACATGAATAGAACCTCTTCCTCACCTTAACACACAGTAACATGAATAGAACCTCTTCCTCACGTTAACACACAGTAACATGAATAGAACCTCTTCCTCACCTTAACACACACAGTAACATGAATATAACCTCTTCCTCACCTTAACACACAGTAACATGAATAGAACCTCTTCCTCACCTTAACACACAGTAACATGAATAGAACCTCTTCCTCACCTTAACACACAGTAACATGAATAGAACCTCTTCCTCACCTTAACACACAGTAACATGAATAGAACCTCTTCCTCACCTTAACACACAGTAACATGAATAGAACCTCTTCCTCACCTTAACACACTGTAACATGAATAGAACCTCTTCCTCACCTTAACACACAGTAACATGAATAGAACCTCTTCCTCACCTTAACACACAGTAACATGAATAGAACCTCTTCCTCACCTTAACACACAGTAACATGAATAGAACCTCTTCCTCACCTTAACACACAGTAACATGAATAGAACCTCTTCCTCACCTTAACACACACAGTACCATGAATATAACCTCTTCCTCACCTTAACACACAGTAACATGAATAGAACCTCTTCCTCACCTTAACACACACAGTAACATGAATAGAACCTCTTCCTCACCTTAACACACAGTAACATGAATAGAACCTCTTCCTCACGTTAACACACACAGTAACATGAATAGAACCTCTTCCTCACCTTAACACACACAGTAACATGAATAGAACCTCTTCCTCACCTTAACACACACAGTAACATGAATAGAACCTCTTCCTCACCTTAACACACACAGTAACATGAATAGAACCTCTTCCTCACCTTAACACACACAGTAACATGAATATAACCTCTTCCTCACCTTAACACACAGTAACATGAATATAACCTCTTCCTCACCTTAACACACAGTAACATGAATATAACCTCTTCCTCACCTTAACACACAGTAACATGAATATAACCTCTTCCTCACCTTAACACACAGTAACATGAATAGAACCTCTTCCTCACGTTAACACACAGTAACATGAATAGAACCTCTTCCTCACCTTAACACACAGTAACATGAATAGAACCTCTTCCTCACCTTAACACACAGTAACATGAATAGAACCTCTTCCTCACGTTAACACACAGTAACATGAATAGAACCTCTTCCTCACCTTAACACACAGTAACATGAATAGATCCTCTTCCTCACCTTAACACACAGTAACATGAATAGAACCTCTTCCTCACCTTAACACACAGTAACATGAATAGAACCTCTTCCTCACCTTAACACACAGTAACATGAATAGAACCTCTTCCTCACCTTAACACACAGTAACATGAATAGAACCGCTTCCTCACCTTAACACACAGTAACATGAATAGAACCTCTTCCTCACCTTAACACACAGTAACATGAATAGAACCTCTTCCTCACGTTAACACACAGTAACATGAATAGAACCTCTTCCTCACGTTAACACACAGTAACATGAATAGAACCTCTTCCTCACCTTAACACACACAGTAACATGAATAGAACCTCTTCCTCACCTTAACACACACAGTAACATGAATAGAACCTCTTCCTCACCTTAACACACACAGTAACATGAATATAACCTCTTCCTCACCTTAACACACAGTAACATGAATAGAACCTCTTCCTCACCTTAACACACAGTAACATGAATATAACCTCTTCCTCACGTTAACACACAGTAACATGAATATAACCTCTTCCTCACCTTAACACACAGTAACATGAATAGAACCTCTTCCTCACCTTAACACACAGTAACATGAATAGAACCTCTTCCTCACGTTAACACACAGTAACATGAATAGAACCTCTTCCTCACCTTAACACACAGTAACATGAATAGAACCTCTTCCTCACCTTAACACAGTAACATGAATAGAACCTCTTCCTCACGTTAACACACAGTAACATGAATAGAACCTCTTCCTCACCTTAACACACAGTAACATGAATAGAACCTCTTCCTCACCTTAACATACAGTAACATGAATAGAACCTCTTCCTCACCTTAACACACAGTAACATGAATAGAACCTCTTCCTCACGTTAACACACACAGTAACATGAATAGAACCTCTTCTTCACGTTAACAAACAGTAACATGAATAGAACCTCTTCCTCACGTTAACACACAGTAACATGAATAGAACCTCTTCATCACCTTAACACACACAGTAACATGAATAGAACCTCTTCCTCACCTTAACACACACAGTAACATGAATAGAACCTCTTCCTCACGTTAACACACAGTAAAATGAATAGAACCTCTTCCTCACCTTAACACACAGTAACATGAATAGAACCTCTTCCTCACGTTAACACACAGTAACATGAATAGAACCTCTTCCTCACCTTAACACACACAGTAACATGAATATAACCTCTTCCTCACCTTAACACACAGTAACATGAATAGAACCTCTTCCTCACCTTAACACACAGTAACATGAATAGAACCTCTTCCTCACCTTAACACACAGTAACATGAATATAACCTCTTCCTCACCTTAACACACACAGTAACATGAATAGAACCTCTTCCTCACCTTAACACACAGTAACATGAATAGAACCTCTTCCTCACCTTAACACACAGTAACATGAATAGAACCTCTTCCTCACCTTAACACACAGTAACATGAATAGAACCTCTTCCTCACCTTAACACACAGTAACATGAATAGAACCTCTTCCTCACGTTAACACACTGTCACATGAATAGAACCTCTTCCTCACCTTAACACACAGTAACATGAATAGAACCTCTTACTCACGTTAACACACTGTAACATGAATAGAACCTCTTCCTCACCTTAACACACAGTAACATGAATAGAACCTCTTCCTCACCTTAACACACACAGTAACATGAATAGAACCTCTTCCTCACCTTAACACACAGTAACATGAATAGAACCTCTTCCTCACCTTAACACACAGTAACATGAATAGAACCTCTTCCTCACGTTAACACACAGTAACATGAATAGAACCTCTTCCTCACCTTAACACACAGTAACATGAATAGAACCTCTTCCTCACCTTAACATACAGTAACATGAATAGAACCTCTTCCTCACCTTAACACACAGTAACATGAATAGAACCTCTTCCTCACGTTAACACACACAGTAACATGAATAGAACCTCTTCTTCACGTTAACACACAGTAACATGAATAGAACCTCTTCCTCACGTTAACACACAGTAACATGAATAGAACCTCTTCCTCACCTTAACACACACAGTAACATGAATAGAACCTCTTCCTCACCTTAACACACACAGTAACATGAATAGAACCTCTTCCTCACGTTAACACACAGTAACATGAATAGAACCTCTTCCTCACCTTAACACACAGTAACATGAATAGAACCTCTTCCTCACGTTAACACACAGTAACATGAATAGAACCTCTTCCTCACCTTAACACACACAGTAACATGAATATAACCTCTTCCTCACCTTAACACACAGTAACATGAATAGAACCTCTTCCTCACCTTAACACACAGTAACATGAATAGAACCTCTTCCTCACCTTAACACACAGTAACATGAATATAACCTCTTCCTCACCTTAACACACACAGTAACATGAATAGAACCTCTTCCTCACCTTAACACACAGTAACATGAATAGAACCTCTTCCTCACCTTAACACACAGTAACATGAATAGAACCTCTTCCTCACCTTAACACACAGTAACATGAATAGAACCTCTTCCTCACCTTAACACACAGTAACATGAATAGAACCTCTTCCTCACGTTAACACACTGTCACATGAATAGAACCTCTTCCTCACCTTAACACACAGTAACATGAATAGAACCTCTTCCTCACGTTAACACACTGTAACATGAATAGAACCTCTTCCTCACCTTAACACACAGTAACATGAATAGAACCTCTTCCTCACCTTAACACACACAGTAACATGAATAGAACCTCTTCCTCACCTTAACACACAGTAACATGAATAGAACCTCTTCCTCACGTTAACACACACAGTAACATGAATAGAACCTCTTCCTCACCTTAACACACACAGTAACATGAATAGAACCTCTTCCTCACCTTAACACACAGTAACATGAATAGAACCTCTTCCTCACGTTAACACACTGTAACATGAATAGAACCTCTTCCTCACCTTAACACACAGTAACATGAATAGAACCTCTTCCTCACCTTAACACACAGTAACATGAATAGAACCTCTTCCTCACGTTAACACACAGTAACATGAATAGAACCTCTTCCTCACCTTAACACACAGTAACATGAATAGAACCTCTTCCTCACGTTAACACACAGTAACATGAATAGAACCTCTTCCTCACCTTAACACACAGTAACATGAATAGAACATCTTCCTCACGTTAACACACAGTAACATGAATAGAACCTCTTCCTCACGTTAACACACAGTAACATGAATAGAACCTCTTCCTCACCTTAACACACAGTAACATGAATAGAACCTCTTCCTCACCTTAACACACACAGTACCATGAATAGAACCTCTTCCTCACCTTAACACACAGTAACATGAATAGAACCTCTTCCTCACGTTAACACACACAGTAACATGAATAGACCTCTTCCTCACCTTAACACACAGTAACATGAATAGAACCTCTTCCTCACGTTAACACACACAGTAACATGAATAGAACCTCTTCCTCACGTTAACACACACAGTAACATGAATAGAACCTCTTCCTCACCTTAACACACAGTAACATGAATATAACCTCTTCCTCACGTTAACACACACAGTAAAATGAATAGAACCTCTTCCTCACGTTAACACACTGTAACATGAATAGAACCTCTTCCTCACCTTAACACACAGTAACATGAATAGAACCTCTTCCTCACCTTAACACACAGTAACATGAATAGAACCTCTTCCTCACCTTAACACACAGTAACATGAATAGAACCTCTTCCTCACCTTAACACACTGTAACATGAATAGAACCTCTTCCTCACCTTAACACACAGTAACATGAATAGAACCTCTTCCTCACCTTAACACACAGTAACATGAATAGAACCTCTTCCTCACCTTAACACACAGTAACATGAATAGAACCGCTTCCTCACCTTAACACACAGTAACATGAATAGAACCTCTTCCTCACCTTAACACACAGTAACATGAATAGAACCTCTTCCTCACGTTAACACACAGTAACATGAATAGAACCTCTTCCTCACGTTAACACACAGTAACATGAATAGAACCTCTTCCTCACCTTAACACACACAGTAACATGAATAGAACCTCTTCCTCACCTTAACACACACAGTAACATGAATAGAACCTCTTCCTCACCTTAACACACACAGTAACATGAATATAACCTCTTCCTCACCTTAACACACAGTAACATGAATAGAACCTCTTCCTCACCTTAACACACAGTAACATGAATATAACCTCTTCCTCACGTTAACACACAGTAACATGAATATAACCTCTTCCTCACCTTAACACACAGTAACATGAATAGAACCTCTTCCTCACCTTAACACACAGTAACATGAATAGAACCTCTTCCTCACGTTAACACACAGTAACATGAATAGAACCTCTTCCTCACGTTAACACACACAGTAACATGAATAGAACCTCTTCTTCACGTTAACACACAGTAACATGAATAGAACCTCTTCCTCACGTTAACACACAGTAACATGAATAGAACCTCTTCCTCACCTTAACACACACAGTAACATGAATAGAACCTCTTCCTCACCTTAACACACACAGTAACATGAATAGAACCTCTTCCTCACGTTAACACACAGTAACATGAATAGAACCTCTTCCTCACCTTAACACACAGTAACATGAATAGAACCTCTTCCTCACGTTAACACACAGTAACATGAATAGAACCTCTTCCTCACCTTAACACACACAGTAACATGAATATAACCTCTTCCTCACCTTAACACACAGTAACATGAATAGAACCTCTTCCTCACCTTAACACACAGTAACATGAATAGAACCTCTTCCTCACCTTAACACACAGTAACATGAATAGAACCTCTTCCTCACGTTAACACACAGTAACATGAATAGAACATCTTCCTCACCTTAACACACAGTAACATGAATAGAACCTCTTCCTCACCTTAACATACAGTAACATGAATAGAACCTCTTCCTCACCTTAACACACAGTAACATGAATAGAACCTCTTCCTCACGTTAACACACACAGTAACATGAATAGAACCTCTTCTTCACGTTAACACACAGTAACATGAATAGAACCTCTTCCTCACGTTAACACACAGTAACATGAATAGAACCTCTTCCTCACCTTAACACACACAGTAACATGAATAGAACCTCTTCCTCACCTTAACACACACAGTAACATGAATAGAACCTCTTCCTCACGTTAACACACAGTAACATGAATAGAACCTCTTCCTCACCTTAACACACAGTAACATGAATAGAACCTCTTCCTCACGTTAACACACAGTAACATGAATAGAACCTCTTCCTCACCTTAACACACAGTAACATGAATATAACCTCTTCCTCACCTTAACACACACAGTAACATGAATAGAACCTCTTCCTCACCTTAACACACAGTAACATGAATAGAACCTCTTCCTCACCTTAACACACAGTAACATGAATAGAACCTCTTCCTCACCTTAACACACAGTAACATGAATAGAACCTCTTCCTCACCTTAACACACAGTAACATGAATAGAACCTCTTCCTCACGTTAACACACAGTAACATGAATAGAACCTCTTCCTCACCTTAACACACAGTAACATGAATAGAACCTCTTCCTCACCTTAACACACAGTAACATGAATAGAACCTCTTCCTCACGTTAACACACTGTCACATGAATAGAACCTCTTCCTCACCTTAACACACAGTAACATGAATAGAACCTCTTCCTCACGTTAACACACTGTAACATGAATAGAACCTCTTCCTCACCTTAACACACAGTAACATGAATAGAACCTCTTCCTCACCTTAACACACACAGTAACATGAATAGAACCTCTTCCTCACCTTAACACACAGTAACATGAATAGAACCTCTTCCTCACGTTAACACACACAGTAACATGAATAGAACCTCTTCCTCACCTTAACACACACAGTAACATGAATAGAACCTCTTCCTCACCTTAACACACACAGTAACATGAATAGAACCTCTTCCTCACCTTAACACACAGTAACATGAATAGAACCTCTTCCTCACGTTAACACACTGTAACATGAATAGAACCTCTTCCTCACCTTAACACACAGTAACATGAATAGAACCTCTTCCTCACCTTAACACACAGTAACATGAATAGAACCTCTTCCTCACGTTAACACACAGTAACATGAATAGAACCTCTTCCTCACCTTAACACACAGTAACATGAATAGAACCTCTTCCTCACGTTAACACACAGTAACATGAATAGAACCTCTTCCTCACCTTAACACACAGTAACATGAATAGAACATCTTCCTCACGTTAACACACAGTAACATGAATAGAACCTCTTCCTCACGTTAACACACAGTAACATGAATAGAACCTCTTCCTCACCTTAACACACAGTAACATGAATAGAACCTCTTCCTCACCTTAACACACACAGTACCATGAATAGAACCTCTTCCTCACCTTAACACACAGTAACATGAATAGAACCTCTTCCTCACGTTAACACACACAGTAACATGAATAGACCTCTTCCTCACCTTAACACACAGTAACATGAATAGAACCTCTTCCTCACGTTAACACACACAGTAACATGAATAGAACCTCTTCCTCACGTTAACACACACAGTAACATGAATAGAACCTCTTCCTCACCTTAACACACAGTAACATGAATATAACCTCTTCCTCACGTTAACACACACAGTAAAATGAATAGAACCTCTTCCTCACGTTAACACACTGTAACATGAATAGAACCTCTTCCTCACCTTAATACACAGTAACATGAATAGAACCTCTTCCTCACCTTAACACACAGTAACATGAATAGAACCTCTTCCTCACCTTAACACACAGTAACATGAATAGAACCTCTTCCTCACCTTAACACACTGTAACATGAATAGAACCTCTTCCTCACCTTAACACACAGTAACATGAATAGAACCTCTTCCTCACCTTAACACACAGTAACATGAATAGAACCTCTTCCTCACCTTAACACACAGTAACATGAATAGAACCGCTTCCTCACCTTAACACACAGTAACATGAATAGAACCTCTTCCTCACCTTAACACACAGTAACATGAATAGAACCTCTTCCTCACGTTAACACACAGTAACATGAATAGAACCTCTTCCTCACGTTAACACACAGTAACATGAATAGAACCTCTTCCTCACCTTAACACACACAGTAACATGAATAGAACCTCTTCCTCACCTTAACACACACAGTAACATGAATAGAACCTCTTCCTCACCTTAACACACACAGTAACATGAATATAACCTCTTCCTCACCTTAACACACAGTAACATGAATAGAACCTCTTCCTCACCTTAACACACAGTAACATGAATATAACCTCTTCCTCACGTTAACACACAGTAACATGAATATAACCTCTTCCTCACCTTAACACACAGTAACATGAATAGAACCTCTTCCTCACCTTAACACACAGTAACATGAATAGAACCTCTTCCTCACGTTAACACACAGTAACATGAATAGAACCTCTTCCTCACGTTAACACACACAGTAACATGAATAGAACCTCTTCTTCACGTTAACACACAGTAACATGAATAGAACCTCTTCCTCACGTTAACACACAGTAACATGAATAGAACCTCTTCCTCACCTTAACACACACAGTAACATGAATAGAACCTCTTCCTCACCTTAACACACACAGTAACATGAATAGAACCTCTTCCTCACGTTAACACACAGTAACATGAATAGAACCTCTTCCTCACCTTAACACACAGTAACAATGAATAGAACCTCTTCCTCACGTTAACACACAGTAACATGAATAGAACCTCTTCCTCACCTTAACACACACAGTAACATGAATATAACCTCTTCCTCACCTTAACACACAGTAACATGAATAGAACCTCTTCCTCACCTTAACACACAGTAACATGAATAGAACCTCTTCCTCACCTTAACACACAGTAACATGAATAGAACCTCTTCCTCACGTTAACACACAGTAACATGAATAGAACCTCTTCCTCACCTTAACACACAGTAACATGAATAGAACCTCTTCCTCACCTTAACATACAGTAACATGAATAGAACCTCTTCCTCACCTTAACACACAGTAACATGAATAGAACCTCTTCCTCACGTTAACACACACAGTAACATGAATAGAACCTCTTCTTCACGTTAACACACAGTAACATGAATAGAACCTCTTCCTCACGTTAACACACAGTAACATGAATAGAACCTCTTCCTCACCTTAACACACACAGTAACATGAATAGAACCTCTTCCTCACCTTAACACACACAGTAACATGAATAGAACCTCTTCCTCACGTTAACACACAGTAACATGAATAGAACCTCTTCCTCACCTTAACACACAGTAACATGAATAGAACCTCTTCCTCACGTTAACACACAGTAACATGAATAGAACCTCTTCCTCACCTTAACACACACAGTAACATGAATATAACCTCTTCCTCACCTTAACACACAGTAACATGAATAGAACCTCTTCCTCACCTTAACACACAGTAACATGAATAGAACCTCTTCCTCACCTTAACACACAGTAACATGAATATAACCTCTTCCTCACCTTAACACACACAGTAACATGAATAGAACCTCTTCCTCACCTTAACACACAGTAACATGAATAGAACCTCTTCCTCACCTTAACACACAGTAACATGAATAGAACCTCTTCCTCACCTTAACACACAGTAACATGAATAGAACCTCTTCCTCACCTTAACACACAGTAACATGAATAGAACCTCTTCCTCACGTTAACACACAGTAACATGAATAGAACCTCTTCCTCACCTTAACACACAGTAACATGAATAGAACCTCTTCCTCACCTTAACACACAGTAACATGAATATAACCTCTTCCTCACGTTAACACACTGTCACATGAATAGAACCTCTTCCTCACCTTAACACACAGTAACATGAATAGAACCTCTTCCTCACGTTAACACACTGTAACATGAATAGAACCTCTTCCTCACCTTAACACACAGTAACATGAATAGAACCTCTTCCTCACCTTAACACACACAGTAATGAATAGAACCTCTTCCTCACCTTAACACACAGTAACATGAATAGAACCTCTTCCTCACGTTAACACACACAGTAACATGAATAGAACCTCTTCCTCACCTTAACACACACAGTAACATGAATAGAACCTCTTCCTCACCTTAACACACAGTAACATGAATAGAACCTCTTCCTCACGTTAACACACTGTAACATGAATAGAACCTCTTCCTCACCTTAACACACAGTAACATGAATAGAACCTCTTCCTCACCTTAACACACAGTAACATGAATAGAACCTCTTCCTCACGTTAACACACAGTAACATGAATAGAACCTCTTCCTCACCTTAACACACAGTAACATCAATAGAACCTCTTCCTCACGTTAACACACAGTAACATGAATAGAACCTCTTCCTCACCTTAACACACAGTAACATGAATAGAACCTCTTCCTCACGTTAACACACAGTAACATGAATAGAACCTCTTCCTCACGTTAACACACAGTAACATGAATAGAACCTCTTCCTCACCTTAACACACAGTAACATGAATAGAACCTCTTCCTCACCTTAACACACAGTAACATGAATAGAACCTCTTCCTCACCTTAACACACATTAACATGAATAGAACCTCTTCCTCACCTTAACACACAGTAACATGAATAGAACCTCTTCCTCACCTTAACACACAGTAACATGAATAGAACCTCTTCCTCACCTTAACACACAGTAACATGAATAGAACCTCTTCCTCACCTTAACACACAGTAACATGAATAGAACCTCTTCCTCACCTTAACACACAGTAACATGAATAGAACCTCTTCCTCACGTTAACACACAGTAACATGAATAGAACCTCTTCCTCACGTTAACACACAGTAACATGAATAGAACCTCTTCCTCACCTTAACACACAGTAACATGAATAGAACCTCTTCCTCACCTTAACACACAGTAACATGAATAGAACCTCTTCCTCACCTTAACACACAGTAACATGAATAGAACCTCTTCCTCACCTTAACACACACAGTACCATGAATAGAACCTCTTCCTCACCTTAACACACAGTAACATGAATAGAACCTCTTCCTCACGTTAACACACACAGTAACATGAATAGACCTCTTCCTCACCTTAACACACAGTAACATGAATAGAACCTCTTCCTCACGTTAACACACACAGTAACATGAATAGAACCTCTTCCTCACGTTAACACACACAGTAACATGAATAGAACCTCTTCCTCACCTTAACACACAGTAACATGAATATAACCTCTTCCTCACGTTAACACACACAGTAACATGAATAGAACCTCTTCCTCACGTTAACACACTGTAACATGAATAGAACCTCTTCCTCACCTTAACACACAGTAACATGAATAGAACCTCTTCCTCACCTTAACACACAGTAACATGAATAGAACCTCTTCCTCACCTTAACACACAGTAACATGAATAGAACCTCTTCCTCACCTTAACACACTGTAACATGAATAGAACCTCTTCCTCACCTTAACACACAGTAACATGAATAGAACCTCTTCCTCACCTTAACACACAGTAACATGAATAGAACCTCTTCCTCACCTTAACACACAGTAACATGAATAGAACCTCTTCCTCACCTTAACACACAGTAACATGAATAGAACCTCTTCCTCACCTTAACACACACAGTACCATGAATATAACCTCTTCCTCACCTTAACACACAGTAACATGAATAGAACCTCTTCCTCACCTTAACACACACAGTAACATGAATAGAACCTCTTCCTCACCTTAACACACAGTAACATGAATAGAACCTCTTCCTCACGTTAACACACACAGTAACATGAATAGAACCTCTTCCTCACCTTAACACACAGTAACATGAATAGAACCTCTTCCTCACGTTAACACACAGTAACATGAATATAACCTCTTCCTCACGTTAACACACAGTAACATGAATAGAACCTCTTCCTCACCTTAACACACAGTAACATGAATAGAACCTCTTCCTCACCTTAACACACAGTAACATGAATATAACCTCTTCCTCACCTTAACACACACAGTAACATGAATAGAACCTCTTCCTCACCTTAACACACAGTAACATGAATAGAACCTCTTCCTCACATTAACACACAGTAACATGAATAGAACCTCTTCCTCACGTTAACACACACAGTAACATGAATAGATCCTCTTCCTCACCATAACACACAGTAACATGAATAGAACCGCTTCCTCACCTTAACACACAGTAACATGAATAGAACCTCTTCCTCACCTTAACACACAGTAACATGAATAGAACCTCTTCCTCACCTTAACACACAGTAACATGAATATAACCTCTTCCTCACCTTAACACACAGTAACATGAATAGAACCTCTTCCTCACGTTAACACACAGTAACATGAATAGAACCTCTTCCTCACGTTAACACACACAGTAACATGAATAGAACCTCTTCCTCACCTTAACACACAGTAACATGAATAGAACCTCTTCCTCACCTTAACACACAGTAACATGAATAGAACCTCTTCCTCACGTTAACACACAGTAACATGAATAGAACCTCTTCCTCACCTTAACACACAGTAACATGAATAGAACCTCTTCCTCACCTTAACTCACACAGTAACATGAATATAACCTCTTCCTCACCTTAACACACAGTAACATGAATAGAACCTCTTCCTCACCTTAACACACAGTAACATGAATAGATCCTCTTCCTCACCTTAACACACAGTAACATGAATAGATCCTCTTCCTCACCTTAACACACAGTAACATGAATAGAACCTCTTCCTCACCTTATCACACAGTAACATGAATAGATCCTCTTCCTCACCTTAACACACAGTAACATGAATAGAACCTCTTCCTCACGTTAACACACAGTAACATGAATAGAACCTCTTCCTCACCTTAACACACAGTAACATGAATAGAACCTCTTCCTCACCTTAACACACAGTAACATGAATAGAACCTCTTCCTCACCTTAACACACAGTAACATGAATAGAACCTCTTCCTCACCTTAACACACAGTAACATGAATAGATCCTCTTCCTCACCTTAACACACAGTAACATGAATAGAACATCTTCCTCACGTTAACACACAGTAACATGAATAGAACCTCTTCCTCACCTTAACACACACAGTAACATGAATAGAACCTCTTCCTCACCTTAACACACAGTAACATGAATAGAACCTCTTCCTCACGTTAACACACAGTAACATGAATAGAACCTCTTCCTCACATTAACACACAGTAACATGAATAGAACCTCTTCCTCACCTTAACACACAGTAACATGAATAGAACCTCTTCCTCACCTTAACACACAGTAACATGAATAGAACCTCTTCCTCACGTTAACACACAGTAACATGAATATAACCTCTTCCTCACCTTAACACACAGTAACATGAATAGAACCTCTTCCTCACGTTAACACACAGTAACATGAATAGAACCTCTTCCTCACCTTAACACACAGTAACATGAATAGAACCTCTTCCTCACCTTAACACACAGTAACATGAATATAACCTCTTCCTCACGTTAACACACAGTAACATGAATAGAACCTCTTCCTCACCTTAACACACAGTAACATGAATAGAACCGCTTCCTCACCTTAACACACACAGTAACATGAATAGAACCTCTTCCTCACGTTAACACACAGTAACATGAATAGAACCTCTTCCTCACCTTAACACACAGTAACATGAATAGAACCTCTTCCTCACCTTAACACACAGTAACATGAATAGAACCTCTTCCTCACCTTAACACACAGTAACATGAATAGAACCTCTTCCTCACGTTAACACACACAGTAACATGAATAGAACCTCTTCCTCACCTTAACACACAGTAACATGAATAGAACCTCTTCCTCACATTAACACACAGTAACATGAATAGAACCTCTTCCTCACGTTAATACACAGTAACATGAATAGAACCTCTTCCTCACGTTAACACTCACAGTAACATGAATAGAACCTATTCCTCACCTTAACACACACAGTAACATGAATATAACCTCTTCCTCACCTTAACACACATTAACATGAATAGAACCTCTTCCTCACGTTAACACACAGTAACATGAATATAACCTCTTCCTCACCTTAACACACAGTAACATGAATAGAACCTCTTCCTCACGTTAACACACAGTAACATGAATAGAACCTCTTCCTCACCTTAACACACAGTAACATGAATAGAACCTCTTCCTCAGCTTAACACACAGTAACATGAATAGAACCTCTTCCTCACGTTAACACACAGTAACATGAATAGAACCTCTTCCTCACCTTAACACACAGTAACATGAATAGAACCTCTTCCTCACCTTAACACACACAGTAACATGAATAGAACTTCTTCCTCACCTTAACACACAGTAACATGAATAGAACCTCTTCCTCACCTTAACACACAGTAACATGAATAGAACCTCTTCCTCACCTTAACACACAGTAACATGAATAGAACCTCTTCCTCACCTTAACACACAGTAACATGAATAGAACCTCTTCCTCACCTTAACACACAGTAACATGAATAGAACCTCTTCCTCACCTTAACACACAGTAACATGAATATAACCTCTTCCTCACATTAACACACAGTAACATGAATAGAACCTCTTCCTCACCTTAACACACAGTAACATGAATAGAACCTCTTCCTCACCTTAACACACAGTAACATGAATATAACCTCTTCCTCACCTTAACACACAGTAACATGAATAGAACCTCTTCCTCACCTTAACACACAGTAACATGAATAGAACCTCTTCCTCACGTTAACACACAGTAACATGAATAGAACCTCTTCCTCACGTTAACACACAGTAACATGAATAGAACCTCTTCCTCACCTTAACACACAGTAACATGAATAGAACCTCTTCCTCACGTTAACACACAGTAACATGAATAGAACCTCTTCCTCACGTTAACACACAGTAACATGAATATAACCTCTTCCTCACCTTAACACACAGTAACATGAATAGAACCTCTTCCTCACCTTAACACACAGTAACATGAATAGAACCTCTTCCTCACCTTAACACACAGTAACATGAATAGAACCTCTTCCTCACCTTAACACACAGTAACATGAATAGAACCTCTTCCTCACCTTAACACACAGTAACATGAATAGAACCTCTTCCTCACCTTAACACACAGTAACATGAATAGAACCTCTTCCTCACCTTAACACACAGTAACATGAATAGAACCTCTTCCTCACCTTAACACACAGTAACATGAATAGAACCTCTTCCTCACCTTAACACACAGTAACATGAATAGAACCTCTTCCTCACCTTAACACACAGTAACATGAATAGAACCTCTTCCTCACGTTAACACACAGTAACATGAATAGAACCTCTTCCTCACCTTAACACACAGTAACATGAATAGAACCTCTTCCTCACCTTAACACACAGTAACATGAATAGAACCTCTTCCTCACGTTAACACACAGTAACATGAATAGAACCTCTTCCTCACGTTAACACACAGTAACATGAATAGAACCTCTTCCTCACCTTAACACACAGTAACATGAATAGAACCTCTTCCTCACGTTAACACACACAGTAACATGTATAGAACCTCTTCCTCACCTTAACACACACAGTAACATGAATAGAACCTCTTCCTCACCTTAACACACAGTAACATGAATAGAACCTCTTCCTCACGTTAACACACACAGTAACATGAATAGAACCTCTTCCTCACCTTAACACACACAGTAACATGAATAGAACCTCTTCCTCACGTTAACACACATTAACATGAATAGAACCT
>NW_028159059.1:0-13737 GCF_964263955.1 Coregonus lavaretus | reverse complement strand
GGAATTAAAATGAATTTTGGGGGGTTTGTATCATTTGATTTACACAACATGCGTAACATTTTGAAGATGCAAAATATTTTTTCTTGTGAAACAAACAAGAAATAAGAAAAAAAAAAACTGAACTTGAGCGTGCATAACTATTCACCCCCCCCCCCCAAAGTCAATACTTTGTAGAGCCACCTTTTGCAGCAATTACAGCTGTAAGTCTTTTGGGGTATGTCTCTATAAGCTTGGCACATCTAGCCACTGGGATTATTGTCATACCAATTTTTAAGTCATACCACAGATTCTCAATTGGATTGAGGTCTGGGCTTTGACTAGGCCATTACACGACATTTATCTTTGGTGCCCCTTGCTTAGTGGTGTTGCAGACTCTGGGGCCTTTCAGAACAGGTGTATATATACTGAGATCATATGACAGATCATGTGACACTTAGATTGCACACAGGTGGACTTTATTTAACTAATTATGTGACTTCTGAAGGTAATTGGTCGCACCAGATATTTTTTTAGGGGCTTCATAGCAAAGGGGGTGAATACATATGCACGCACCACTTTTCCGTTATTTATTTTTTATAATTTTTTGAAGCAAGTATTTTTTATTTTTTTTCACTTCACCAATTTGGACTATTTTGTGTATGTCCATTACATGAAATCCAAATAAAAATCCATTTTAAATTACAGGTTGTAATGCGACAAAATAGGAAAAAAACGCCAATGGGGATGAATACTTCTGCAAGGCACTGTATCAGAGGTTAAATTGACCGATTGTATGACCGTACGTTCACAACATAGATTGCAGCATTCCTTTTCTCAATATGAAGTTTCCAGTCACTCTTCTTTCACTTGTATCACTCTTCAATGACTGTATTAAACAGACAACCATCTCTCTCCAGTCTGCCTGGCACGGCCACTTGGTTCTAAACGCCAAAGTGTTACTTCTCTGTGATGCTACAACCACCGTTGCTAAGGCAACAGCCCACACACACACACACGCCCACACGATACTCGATCTACTAAAGATGTACAATCTCTCTCCGCCCCTCCAAAAAAACAGAGAGAAACAGAGAGAAGTTTGGTAGTCTTGGTAACCCTGAGTGCGTTGGTAAAACACTAGTTTATAAAAGTTGTTAATTAAACAGAAGGTTGAGTTATTCCTCCTACAATGGGGGGCTGGTTAGGTGACCCAGGGGGACCCACACATCCACACACATCAACACAAACACACACACACACACACACACACATATACACACCCATACAGTGCATTCGGGAAGTATTCAGACCCCTTCCCTTTTTCCACATTTTGTTACGTTACAGCCTTATTCTAAAATGGAATAAATAAAAATTTTCCTCATCAATCTACACATAATACCCCATAATGACAAAGCGAAAACAGGTTTTTAGAATCTTTTGCAAATGTATTAAAAATAAAAAAAACGTACTTACATAAGTATTCAAACCCTTTGCTATGAGACTCGAAATTGAGCTCAGGTGCATCCTGTTTGCATTGATCATCCTTGAGATGTTTCTACAACTTGATTGGAGTCCACCTTTGGTAAATTAAATTGATTGGACATGATTTGGAAAGGCACACACCTGTCTATATAATGTCCCACAGTTGACAGCGCATGTCAGTGCAAAAACCAAGCCATGAGGTCAAAGGAATTGTCCGTAGAGCTCCGACACAGGATTGTGTCGAGGCACAGATCTGGGGAAGGGTACCAAAAAATGTCTGCTGCATTGAAGGTCCCCAAGAACACAGTGGGCTCCATCATTCTTAAATAGAAGAAGTTTGGAACCACCAAGACTCTTCCTAGAGCTGGCCGCCCGGACAAACTGAGTAATCTGGGGTAAGGGCCTTGGTCAGGGAGGTGACCAAGAACCCGATGGTCACTCTGATAGAGCTCCAGAGTTCCTCTGTGGAGATGGGAGAACCTTCCAGAATAACAATAATCTCTGCCGCACTCCACCATTCAGGCCTTTATGGTAGAGTGGCCAGACAAAAGCCACTCCTCAGTAAAAGGCACATGACAGCCCGCTTGGAGTTTGCCAAAAGGCACCTAAAGACTCTCAGACCATGAGAAACCATTCTCTGGTCTGATGAAACCAAGATTGAACTCTTTAGCCTGAATGCCAAGCGTCACGTCTGGAGGAAACCTGGCACCATCCCTACGGTAAAGCATGGTGGTGGCAGCATCATGCTGTGGGGATATTTTTCAGCAGCAGGGACTGGGAGACTAGTCAGGATCGAGGGAAACATGAACGGAGCAAAGTACAGAGAGATCCTTGATTAAAACCTGCTCCAGAGTGCTCAGGACCCCAGACTGGGGCGAAGGTTCACCTTCCAACAGGACAACGACCCTAAGCACACATCCAAGACAATGCAGGAGTGGCTTCAGGACAAGTCTCTGAATGTCCTTGAGTGCCCCAGCCAGAGGCGGACTTGAACCCGATCGAACATCTCTGGAGAGATCTGAAAATAGCTGTGCAGCGACGCTCCCAATCCAACCTGACAGAGCTTGAGATGATCTGTAGAGAAGAATGGGAGAAACTCCCCAAATACAGGTGTGCCAAGCTTGTAGCGTCATACCCAAGAAGACTTGAGGCTTTAATCGCTGCCAAAGGTGCTTCAACAAAGTACTGAGTAAAGGGTCTGAATACTTATGTAAATGTAATATTTCATTTTTTTTTATTTTCATCAATTTGCACATATTTCTGAAAACCTGTTTTTGCTTTGTTATTATTGTCAGCTTCCTGCTTCTCCTGTTTGTCTCCTGGCCTCTAGAGGTCAGCTGTGTTCCCCTCTGCCTTTGTTCTTCCTCATGTGTCCTCATTAGTTTGATCCAGGTCACCTGTGCCTTGTTTTCCCTTTAGTATTTTAGCTGTGTGTTTTCCCCTTGTTTCTCACTTGGTTATTGCGTCCTGACTATGTGTCTCCTGCTTTGTCCCACCGTGTCAGTCCTAGTAAGTTGTTCGAAGTTATCTTTAGTTTGTTTTTCTCCCCTCGTGGAGTTGTTTTGTTTTGCCTCCTGTTTTGGAACATTAAATCTACTTGCCTGGAGTATTGCCTTGGGTGTTTCATTTGGGTCCTACAACATCTCCTCTGTGGCTAAGGGGTAGTACCCCCAGCTCTACACATCTGAGACCGGAGTTCTAGCCCGGCTTGTGACAGAATAACCAAGTCAATCATGGACCCAGAAACACTCAGTTCCCAGGACCTGTTGGCGGTGATCACTCGACATGAGGCTTCTTTCCAGCGCCATGAAGCCGTTCTCAGCCGACAAGAGGAGCTGATGGCTAGTCATTCTCAACTCTTGGCCGAAATGATGAGTGCCCTTCGCCAGCTCTTTGAACGCCTCCCTGGTCCTCTCCCTTCCCCCAGCTCTACACATCTGAGACCGGAGTTCTAGCCCGGCTTGTGACAATTATCTAGATTGATGTGGGGAAAAAACGATTTCATCCATTTTAGAATAAGGCTGTAACGTAACAAAATCTTGAAAATGTCAAGGGGTCTGAATACTCCCCCTCGGCGTTTTTCCTATTTTGCTGCATTACAACCTGTAATTTAAATGGATTTTTATTTGGATTTCATGTAATGGACATACACAAAATAGTCCAAAATGGTGAAGTGAAATGAAAAAAATAACTTGTTTCAAAAAATTCCAAAAATACATAACGGAAAAGTGGTGTGTGAATATGTAATCACCCACTTTGCTATGAGGCTCCTAAATAAGATCTGGTGCAACCAATTACCTTCAGAAGTCACATAATTAGTTAAATAAAGTCCACCTGTGTGCAATCTAAGTGTCACATGATCTGTTACATGATCTCAGTATATATACATACACCTGTTCTGAAAAGCCCAGAGTCTGCAACACCACTAAGCATGGGGCACCACCAAGCAAGCGGCACCATGAAGACCAAGGATCTCTCCAAACAGGTCAGGGACAAAGTTGTGGAGAAGTACAGGTCAGGGTTGGGTTATAAAAAAATATCTGAAACATTGAACATCCCACGGAGCACCATTAAATCCATTATTAAAAAATTGAAAGAATATGGCACCACAACAAACCTGCCAAGAGAGGGCCGCCCACCAAAACTCATGGACCAGGCAAGGAGGGCATTAATCAGAGAGGCAACAAAGAGACCAAAGATAACCCTAAAGGAGCTGCAAAGCTCCACAGCGGAGATTGGAGTATCTGTCCATAGGACCACTTCAAGCCATACACTCCACAGAGCTGGGCTTTACAGAAGAGTGGCCAGAAAAAAGCCATTGCTTAAAGAAAAAAATAACAAACACGTTTGGTGTTCGCCAAAAGGCATGTGGGAGACTCCCCAAAAATATGGAAGAAGGTATTCTGGTCAGATGAGACTAAAATTGAGCTTTTTGGCCATCAAGGAAAATGCTATGTCTGGCGTAAACCCATCACCTCTCATCACCCCGAGAACACCATCCCCACAGTGAAGCATGGTGGTGGCAGCATCATGCTGTGGAGATGTTTTTCATCAGCAGGGACTGGGAAACCTGTCAGAATTGAAGGAATGATTGATGGTGCTAAATACAGGGAAATCCTTGAGGGAAACCTGTTGCAGTCTTCCAGAGATTTGAGACTGGGACGGAGGTTCACCTTCCAGCAGGACAATGACCCTAAGCATACTGCTAAAGCAACCCTCAAGTGGTTTAAGGGGAAACATTTAAATGTCTTGGAATGGCCTAGTCGAAGCCCAGACCTCAATCCAATTGAGAATCTGTGGTATGACTTAAAGATTGCTGTACACCAGCGGAACCCATCCAACTTGAAGGAGCTGGAGCAGTTTTGCCTTGAAGAATGGGCAAAAATCCCAGTGGCTAGATGTGCCAAGCTTATAGAGACATAACCCAAAAGACTTACAGCTGTAATTGCTGCAAAAGGTGGCTCTACAAAGCATTGACTTTGGGGGGGTGAATAGTTATGCATGCTCAAGTTTTCTGTTTTTTTGTCTTATTTCTTGTTTGTTAAAAAATATATTTGGTATCTTCAAAGTGGTAGGCATGTTGTATAAATCAAATGATACAAACCCCCCCAAAATCCATTTTAATTCCAGGTTTTAAGGCAACAAAATAGGAAAAATGCTTACTGGGGGGTGGCTTACTGTATATATATATATATATATATATATATATATATATATATATATATATATATATATATATATATATGTGTGTATGTTTTCTATCAAATCCTCCAACTAGGGATACATACCTATTTTATGTCAACTAATATAGGATATCTGCTAATTTCATAGTTTATATATCCCCCCCCCACATGCATCATGTTATCCACCTTGACTCTCGAGATGAGAGCTACATCCACTCGTGAATATTAATCGTGTGGTTTGTGAATGTACAATGAAACAGACTGATCCAGAATTATATTGAGTCATAACATGTGTCCCAAATGGCACCCTATTACCAAAGATAGTGCACTATATAGGGAAAAGACCATGGCACTAATCTATGTGCCATTTGGGACGACACAGCCTAGCAAACCATTCTTGCAGCGTGCACCATGTTGAGTGCAGTAAGGTTGTGTTAGACAATGACCTCCAATTTAGTTGATTTGTGTATTCATAACCATGATATGAGTAATACCCCACCTGCAGTATTGGATAGTGTGTACGTCCCAAATGGCACCCTAACTCAATGAATAGAGCCCATAGGCTCTGGTCAAATGTAGTTCACTGTAAAGGGAAATAGTGAGCCATCTGGGCCTTGTGTTTGTGCTTTACTGGTTCTGGCTCCTGGCTGCGGTAATAAGAAAATAATTCACTTCCATCTAAATGGAGAGAAAATACTCTGCCTCCTCCGCTCTCGAAGGTTTGCACCACATAAGAGAACAGGAGTCTCAAATCAGTTCCTGTTATAGTTTGCTACTTTTGACCCCATAGGGCTCTGGGAATAGACTGACGTTTGGGACACAGACACAAATCTGTGCAGTTTTCGACGTGACACCTTGAACATCTTGGAATGATCTCCTGATGTTGTACAAGAAACTGTGATCACGTCTCAAATGGCACCCTATTCCATATTCCCTCTATAGCGCACTACTTTTGACCAGTGCCCTGTGGACCACTGTAAAGATAATATTGTACCGTTTGGGACACAGGGATGAGAGTCTAACGCGATGAACATGGATGGTCTGTTTGTTGAGATGTGATGGCTTCATCTCGATACTCTGTCTATGGAGGCTCTACAGAGGAGGAAGGGGAGACCTCTCACTAAAGGCGTCGATAGTACAAAAGTAATATTTAAATACGAACTGGTTCTCTAGCAGATTAGTAAGAATGGCTCACCCCATGTTCAAGAATGGCCCTTTTCCCTTTATTCAGATTACAACCTCTCACTTTCTGTTATTTGAACATGAAATCATCTCCAACATATCGCTATTTTAAAAACAAACCATAGAAAGTTGGTTGCAATTTCAGTTTAATCCACCAGAAAAGACAGAACAAATAATACAACATATATATGGGAGATTGGAAAGATGGGGCAGCGGTCTAAAGCACTGCATTGGATGCCTTACTACAGCCTCGGGTTTGATCCCAGTCTGTGTCCCAACCAGCCACGACCGGGAGTCCCATGGGGCGGTGCACAATTGGCCCAGCGTCATCTGAGTTAGGGGACGGTTTGGCCGGGGAGGCTTTACTTGACTCAACCTTTGCGTCTCCTGAGCCCGTTGGGGAGTTGCATCGATGAGACAAGATCGTAATTGAAATTGGGAGAAAAAAAAGAAAAAGAAAGGAAATGATGCAGACATGGAATGGAATGGAAGGAATGGAATAATGGAATGGAATAATGGAATGGAAGGATGGAATGGAATGATGGAATGGAATGATGGAATGTAAGGATGGAATGGAATGATGGAATGGAAGGATGGAATGGAATGATGGAATGGAATGATGGAATGGAAGGATGGAATGGAATGATGGAATGGAATGATGGAATGGAAGGATGGAATGGAAAAATGGAATGGAATAATGGAATGGAATGATGGATTGGAATGATGGAATGGAAGGATGGAAGGATGGAATGGAATGATGGAATGGAAGGATGGAATGGAATGATGGAATGGAAGGATGGAATGGAATGATGAATGGAAGGATGGAATGGAATATTGGAATGGAAGGATGGAATGGAAAAATGGAATGGAATAATGGAATGGAATGATGCAATGGAATGATGGATTGGAATGATGGAATGGAAGGATGGAAGGATGGAATGGAATGATGGAATGGAAGGATGGAATGGAAGGATGGAATGGAATGATGGAATGGAAGGATGGAATGGAATGATAGAATGGAAGGATGGATGGAATGATGGAATGGAATGATGAAATGGAAGAATGGAATGGAATAATGGAATGGAATGATGGAATGGAAGGATGGAATGGAATGATGGAATGGAAGGATGGAATCTACAATCTATCTGTACTGTTAAAGCTGATCTCACCATGTGTATATATATATATATATATATATATATATATATATATATATATATATATATATATATATATATATATATATATATAATTCCATATCATAATGATAATACAAATAAAAACAAGTGGGTCATCATTTAATTGAACCACTTTTACATTTCAATTTCATTTCGGCAACCCTTCATTTTACAGCCCGTTAATTACTAGGTAATAACTAGGTAAGTGCCTAGTAACAACGAGTAAATACATGGTACATACAAAACTAGGCCTATCTGAAATACTGTATGAAAATGATCAATGGAATTACCAGGTAGCCTAATGGTAGCCCGGTTCGGTTCGGTCAAAGATGCGTCTCTAGCAGATTGATAAACCGTATTTTATATAGATAATATGAACATAGGTAAGCTACACTGTTTTTACCAGGCAAAACCGGAGACAATTAAAAAAGCACTTTCTGGTTCACTAATCTGGATATGTGTGCCCGCGCCAATGCTGATGACTGGTCATTGGTCGACAGTCAAGCACAGATTAAGCCGAGATGTTTTATAAAACAAGGGTTTGGTGCGATGCTGTAGGCCGATGTTAGTTACCAGATCGAATAGGCAAAGGTATGAATATAAAATGCAAATGGTAGGCTATATGTAGCCTATTGAAATATGTATGCATGTTTTGTTTTATTTAACCCATTTGTTTCACACTCGCAACCTCCCCAAAAAACGTTCTCTGCGCTAGCTCACCCGACCTGTGTTGACTGACTGGTTTTGGTTACGTTCAGTACGCTACTCCTGTTTTGTTTATCTTCATGTTAATTTATATTAAACTCACCTTCTGCACCTGCTTCCTGACTCCCTGCGTATACATTACACAGAGTACTGTATAGAATGACTACATTTACATTTTAGTCATTTAGCAGACGCTCTTATCCAGAGCGACTTACAGTTAGTGAATACATATTTTTTTATACTGGCCCCCCGTGGGAATCGAACCCACAACCCTGGCGTTGCAAACGCCATGCTCTATCAACTGAGCTACATCCCTGCCGGCCATTCCCTCCCCTACCCTGGACGACTTGTGCGCCGCCCATGAGTCTCCCGGTCGCGACAGAGCCTGGATTCGAACCAGGATCTCTAGTGGCACAGTTAGCACTGCGATGCAGTGCCTTAGACCACTGCGCCACTCAAGAGGACTAGCTACATAGGCCTTCCAATAACGAGCAAACATAGAATATTCCTAGCCAAAACAGATGACAAGGAAAGTATAATTTCACTTGACAATAGAAATGCCACACAATTACTAAAACAGAGTATACACAAACTATGAAGAAATCTAAACACTCTGAAAACCTAGATACTTTCTGTACAAAAACAAGCTAAGTTACAAAATGAAGCTAGCTAGCATGCTAACACACAATGCAATGTCAATGGCGATTCGGTATCTTAAATTAGCTAACGAAAGCATGTTGTTAAACTCTCGAAACCAGAAGGACTGCACTCACAGAAAGGCTGTGTCTTTTCAAGGCCTGCTGAGAAGAATGAGTGGAGCTAATCCTTCAACGCTGACTTCCGGTTTTTGGATTTGGCCTCCAAAATATGTAAATGTGATACATTTTTATAAATTTGCTAAAATGTCTTACAACCTGTTTTTTGCTTTGTCATTATGGGGTTTTGTGTGTAGATTGATGAGGAACAAATTCAACTTCATCCATTTTAGAATAAGGCTGTAACGTAATAAAAATTTGGAAAAAGTCAACGGGTTGAATACTTTCCGAATGCACTGTACATGATAACTAAAGGATGATTGACTTGAAGGTATTAATGTAGTAAGTACGTGGTAATAAATTAAATATTGCCTACATGTTGTTATTAGATATTTCCATAGTAAGTATCTTGTACTAACCTTGGGGACTAGCGGTTAAGAGCATTGGGCCAGTCACCGAAAGGTTGCTAGTTCGAATCCCTGAGCCGAGTATGTGGGAAAATCTGTCTGTGCCCTTGATCAAGGCACTTATCCCTAATTGCTCTGGATAAGAGCATCTGCTAAATGACTAAAATGTAAAAATACGTACAATATAATTAAATGTTGTTACTTTGTATTTACTAAGTAAGTATGTAGTACTTGCTTGGTTCCTAGTAAGTACATTTGTGACTAAATTGTTAATATGTATACTAGATATTTACCTAGTTATTACCTAGTAATTACCGGGCTGTAAAATTAACGGTATCCTACATTTCCATTATAGAACAAGAGTCCAGACTGTTTTTGCTTCCCTGAGTCAATATTTCAACTGATATTGTTGTCCGCTTTATAATTGGACCCTCCGCTGGAGTTACTGCGTGGTTTGGTGATTCTATCTGTGAAATAATAGGAGCGATTAATCATCCACACAGCACTGGCCAGTGTAGGGAGACTAGGTGTGCATCCCAAATGGCACCCTAGTCCATATATAGTGCACTACTTTTGTCTCAAGCCCTACGGGCCCTGGTCGAAAGTAGTGCACTATAAAGGGAAAAGGGTGCCATTTGTGGCGCAACCTATTTCACAGGAAGGAAATATCTCCTTTAGAAATAAACTGTAGGGGCTCCATATGAAGTACAATAGGATGTTGTTGGAGATAAAATCCATGCTTTGTGGGGGACTTTTTTATCTTGGCATGAGGTGAAGCAGAGAATAATTGTCAGATGAAGATATACAGTGCATTCAGAAAGTGTTCAGACCCCTTGACTTTTTCCACATTTTATTACGTTACAACCTTATTTTAAATATGGATTAAATTGTTTGTTTTTTTGCCTCATCAATCTACACACAACACCCCATAATGACAAAGCAAACACAGGTTTTTAGAAATTTTTGCAAATGTATTAAAATGAAAAACTGAAATATCACATTTAAATAAGTATTCACACCCTTTACTCAGTACTTTGTTGAAGCACCTTTGGCAGCAATGACAGCCTCAAGTCTTCTTTAGAGTTATTTTACAAGCTTGGCACACCTGTATTTGGGGAGTTTCTCCCATTCTTCTCTGCAGATCCTCTCAAGCTCTGTCAGGTTGGATGGGGAGCGTCGCTGCACAGTTATTTTCAGGACTCTCCAGAGATGTTCGATCAGGTTCAAGTCCAGGCTCTGGCTGGGCCACTCAAGGACATTCAGAGACTTTTCCCGAAGCCACTCCTGCGTTGTCTTGGCTGTGTGCTTAGGGTCGTTGACCTGTTGGAAGGTGAACCAGGATGGTCCCAGGTTTCCTCCAGACGTGACGCTTGGCATTCAGGCCAAAGAGTTCTATCTTGGTTTAATCAGACCAGAGAATCTTTGTTTCTCGTGGTCTGAGAGTCCTTTAGGTGTCTTTTGGCCAATTCCAAGCGGGCTGTCATGTGACTTTTACTGAGGAGTGGCTTCCGTCTGGCCACTGTACCATAAAGGCCTGATTGGTGGAGTTCTGCAGAGATGGTTGTCCTTCTGGAAGGTTCTCCCATCTCCATAGAGGAACTCTGGAGCTCTGTCAGAGTGACCATCGGGTTCTTGGTCACCTCCCTGACCAAGGCACTTCTCCCCCGATTGATCAGTTTGGCCGGGCGGCCAGCTCTAGGAAGAGTCTTGGTGGTTCCAAACTTCTTCCATTTAAGAATGATGGAGGCCAATGTGTTCTTGGGGACCTTCCATGCTGCAGACATTTTTTGGTATCCTTCCCCAGATCTGTGCCAGGACACAATCCTATCTCGGCGCTCTATGGAACATTCCTTCGACCTCTGACATGCACTGTGGGACCTTATATAGACAGGAGTGTGCCTTTCCAAATCATGTCAAATCAATTGAATTTACCACAAGTGGACTCCAATCGAGTTGTAGAGGATGATCAATGGAAACAGGATGCACCTGAGCTCAATTTCGAGTCTCATAGCAAAGGGTCTGAATACGTATGTAAAATGTATTTTTTATATTTTCATACATTTGCAAACATTTCTATTAAACTTTTTTGCTTCGTCATTATGGGGTATTGTGTGTAGATTGAGATTTTTATATATTTTTTAATCCATTTTTGAATAAGGCTGTAACGTAACAAAATGTGTAAAAAGGGAGGGGGTCTGAATACTTTACGAATGCACTGTATAATACGTTGTAATTGCAAATATAGAACAGATCATAAAATGTGGCCTTCAGACCTGATTTAAAATGGATGTCAATTATCTAATTAACAAAAGAAACAACTTGACTCTGAGTAAATTATGATGCATCACCATGTTATCAAGGTCACTATTACCAACGTTGGAGGGAGAGAGGTTGAGTCTCAAATGGAACCATATTCCTTTTATAGCAAAAATTCTCAGGATGAACAACTGCTAAAATACTCAAGGTCCTGTGGCAGCCCAGGGGAGTCAGAGGTGAAACGCACATTAAAACAAGACACCGTTTTGCGGTGCTCAAACAAAAGTTGTTCTTTAATAAAGGTTGGGGGGAACGTTGAGGCGTTAACAATGAACAACAAAATAGAGAGAGCGATGAGTCTGGGGTTTCAATACTTGTTCTCAACTTGCGCCGGGTGGCGTGCTGCCCGGGAATGGGTCCTATTCCTTTGAGGGCAAAGAAAAGGAAGAGAGAGAGAGTCAAACATTGCCTAGTATCTTTGGCGTATGATCGATATCATACTCGCTCCGGTTCTTCTGAGATCTAGGCGTACCCTCTTCCTGTCTTCCCTAGCGCCCCGCGTGACTGCACATCTACTTATACTCATTTGGGGGAAAGAGGGACAGGTGGGACCAATTCCAGGTGCCAATTGGTTGCAGCACCTGGACTGGGTAGTATTGGTGTTGAATCACCAGCCCCAGGTGGCGCCTGTAGAGCTGTCCATGGCGCTGACCCACCTTGGCCTCTCTAGCCCCCATGGTACTGACCCACCTTGGCCTCTCTAGCCCTCTGGAGCTGACCATGGTGCTGACCCACCTTGGCCTCTCTAGCCCTCTGGAGCTGACCATGGTGCTGACCCACCTTGGCCTCTCTAGCCCTCTGGAGCTGACCATGGTGCTGACCCACCTTGGCCTCTCTAGCCCTCTGGAGCTGACCATGGTGCTGACCCACCTTGGCCTCTCTAGCCCCCATGGTGCTGACCCACCTTGGCCTCTCTAGCCCTCTGGAGCTGACCATGGTGCTGACCCACCTTGGCCTCTCTAGCCCTCTGGAGCTGTCCATGGTGCTGACCCACCTTGGCCTCTCTAGCCCTCTGGAGCTGACCATGGTGCTGACCGACCTTGGCCTCTCTAGCCCCCATGGTGCTGACCCACCTTGGCCTCTCTAGCCCTCTGGAGCTGTCCATGGTGCTGACCTACCTTGGCCTCTCTAGCCCTCTGGAGCTGACCATGGTACTGACCCACCTTGGCCTCTCTAGCCCTCTGGAGCTGTCCATGGTGCTGACCCACCTTGGCCTCTCTAGCCCTCTGGAGCTGACCATGGTGCTGACCCACCTTGGCCTCTCTAGCCCTCTGGAGCTGTCCATGGTGCTGACCCACCTTGGCCTCTCTAGCCCCCATGGTGCTGACCCACCTTGGCCTCTCTAGCCCCCATGGTGCTGACCCACCTTGGCCTCTCTAGCCCTCTGGAGCTGACCCACCTTGGCCTCTCTAGCCCCCATGGTGCTGACCCACCTTGGCCTCTCTAGCCCCCATGGTACTGACCCACCTTGGCCTCTCTAGCCCTCTGGAGCTGTCCATGGTGCTGACCCACCTTGGCCTCTCTAGCCCCCATGGTGCTGACCCACCCTGGCCTCTCTAGCCCTCTGGAGCTGTCCATGGTGCTGACCCACCTTGGCCTCTCTAGCCCTCTGGAGCTGACCCGGGTCCTGCTCCTTCCTTGGTAGTTCCCTGCTGGCCCCCGGGTTGCCACAGTCCATTTAAACAACAGCTAAAATACCCAAGGTCGGGAGCATTAGAGGAGGACGTGGGGATGCTACTTTCCTTTGATACCCCGGAGCTGGGGGAGTTCAAGGAGGGCATGCTGGAGGGGATGTTGGCAGTGAGACTGAGGGTTGAGTTTGCTTAATACTAACTGGTTAATAGCATTGGGCTGTTTATGAACATATGAGGTATTCAGAGGTTGTTGTGTTTAGTTACTGTGGAGGAAGAATTGGTGTTGTGTTTTTAATTGATGTTTAACCATGTTTTTGTTTGTTTGAGTGTTTATTGTGTTGTTGGTTCCCAGACCCAATAAAGGTTTTTAAAACTCAAACTCTCGGTCTCTCGCTGTCTCTCGCTGTCTCTCCCTCCCT